>NC_070598.1:751445-841445 GCF_027409825.1 Scomber japonicus | reverse complement strand
TTATCTCATATCTCAGTGTTAGGTGTGTGTGTACCTGGGTTATCTCCGGTGAAAGCGACCACACTGCAGCTCTCAGAGAAACCGAACCGACGTACGAAATAAGGCGAGATGCGACCCTGCAGAGACAGAGAGGAGCTCACAGCTCTGAACAGTCTCTAAAGAACAAACCTGCCGACTGAATGTGATCAATAATCGAATAATCGATCAATAATCAGGAGGCTCATTGAGAAGAGGAACAGTCACAGTATACTCTATAAAAACATCTTTACAGTGTATTGTAAGAATTCATAATTATTTAAAATGATTTGTTTTTATTTGTGTAAAACTTATAAAAGACGATGAAGATTATCAGAAAGAACCAGTCTGAACCAGTCTGAACCAGTCTATACCAGTCTGAACCAGTCTGAACCAGTCTGAACCAGTCTTACCAGTACAGCTGTGGAGGGTTGTGGCTCTCCCAGCAGTTGGTCCAGATGAGGAGCGGTGGCTTCCAGACAAATCTTAGACCAGGTTCTGCTCCTGATGTCCAGAAGATTCATCCCAGAGCCTGAAAGATCAATCAACCAATCAACCAACCAACCAACCATTCAACCAACCAACCAACCAACCAACCAACCAACCAACCAACCATTCAACCAACCATTCAACCAACCAATCAACCATTCAACCAACCAACCAACCAACCAACCAACCATTCAACCAACCATTCAAACAACCAACCAACCAACCAACCAACCATTCAACCAACCAACCAACCATTCAACCACCCAACCAACCATTCAACCACCCAACCAACCATTCAACCAACCAACCAACCAACCAACCAACCATTCAACCAACCAACCAACCAACCATTCAACCAACCAACCAATCAACCAATCAACCAACCAACCAACCATTCAACCAACCAACCAACCAACCAACCAACCAACCAACCAACCATTCAACCAACCAACCAACCAACCATTCAACCAACCAAAAAATCAACCAACCATTCAACCAATCAACCAACCAATCAACCAACCAACCAACCAACCAACCAACCATTCAACCAACCAACCAACCATTCAACCAACCAACCAACCATTCAACCAACCAATCAACCAACCAACCAACCAACCAACCATTCAATCAACCAACCATTCAACCAACCAACAAATCAACCAACCAACCAATCAATCAATCAATCAACCAACCAACCAACCAACCAACCAACCAACCATTCAACCAACCAACCAATCAGCCATTCAACCAACCAACAAATCAACCAACCAATCAACCAATCAATCAGTGACTGGTTCAGCTGCTGTAAATCTATTCTATTCTAATTATTTGCTGAAATCATTAAACATTTAAAACCAATAAAATAAAAAATGAAAGAACTGAACCATCGCTGTAGTCGATGGAGGCGTAACCACCGAGGAAGAGCGACGCTGCAAAGCTGCTGACCAAAGAGATCCTCTGAAACACAAAGGAAGGGGTCGGAGGTCAGGGGTCAGGGTGAGGTGTTCTGAGGTCAGAGGTCAGGAGTCAGGGTGAGGTGTTCTGGGGTAAGAGGTCAGGGTGAGGTGTTCTGGGGTCATGGTGAGGTGTTCTGGGGTCAGAAGTCAGGGGTCAGAGGTCAGGGTGAGGTGTTCTGGGGTAAGAGGTCAGGGTGAGGTGTTCTGGGGTCAGAGGTCAGGGTGAGGTGTTCTGGGGTCAGAGGTCAGGGTGAGGTGTTCTGGGGTCAGGGGTCAGGGTGAGGTGTTCTGGGGTCAGAGGTCAGGGTGAGGTGTTCTGGGGTCAGAGGTCAGGGGTCTGGGTGCTGACCTCAGAGTCCTGGTACTGGTCCGGTCGGCTCTGCAGCAGCTTAGCGATCTGGTTTCCTGTGAAGCGCTGCAGATAAATAATAATAATATTAACAGGTTTGTAAACGTCATCAGAGACTATTCGCTCGTCACAGCTTTAACGTTTATTTTTCATATTTTTGTGTAAAAGTTGAAATAAAGTTTAAAGAGACAGAAACCTCGTAAGCTCTGGATCCGGTGATCTCTGCCAGACTCTGAGCTCCTCCTGCTGCCGACTGCAGGTCAGCACACTGCCGACTGCTGCTGGAGTCCATCCACACCGGGGAGTCTGACACCGAGAAGCTGTGCTACATACACACATACACAATACACACACACACACGCAATACACACATTAATACACACACACACACACACACACACATTAATACACACACACACACACACACACACATTAATACACACACACACACACACACATTAATACACACACACACACACACACACAATACACACACATTAATACACACACACACACAATACACACAGACACACACTGGAGAGTCTGACACCGAGAAGCTGTGCTACATACACACACACACACAATACACACATTAATACACACTCTCACACACACACACACACACACACACACACCCACCTGCAGCAGCTGATTCAGGCTCTGCTCTGGGTCGAGGTCTCTGAGTGTTTCCGACGCTCCTCTCTTCCAGAACACGCTGCCATGTTGCTACGGCAACAAACAGGAAACGTTAATCTCTCCTCTCATTGGTCAGAAGGCTCAGTGATAATAAGTGTTGGTAAGATGATGAATCCATAAATGAGTGAAACTAGATGTAAAAGCAGCATCAGGTTTGTTAAACTGGAAGGAAGGAAGGAGGAAGGAAGGAGGGAGGAAGGAGGGGAGGAAGGAAGGGATTAAGGAAAGGAGGAGGTGAGGAAGGTTTGTTAAACTGAGATAAATTCAGACTGAACTCCGCAGCAAGACATCATGGAGGTTACGACCACTTCAATATAATCAATATATTAAAAAAACATCAATAAGAGAGATTTGAAATGACATTTGACCCATTTTATACCAAAAGACTGAATGCTCCTGAACATGTCAAATGGTGTAACCACAAAATGTCAAATGGTGTAACCACAAAATGTCAAATGGTGTAACCACAAAAGAATGATAGATATTAAATTATTTGATCACCTAAAAAGAAAGTTTTTATGGTTACACCACTTAGACATTTTTACCATAATCCTCTAATATAGTCTCCTTCCCTTCCTTCCTTCCTTCTTTCCTTCCTTCCTTCGTCCCTTCCTTCCTTCCTCCCTCCCAACCTTCCTCCCTCACTTCCTCCCTCCCTCCCTTCCTTCTGTCCTTCCTTCCTTCCAAAGTTTTTATGGTTACACTACTTAGACATTTTTACCATAATCCTCTAATATATTCTCTCTAAATGGATTAAAAGCAGAAATTTGATGCTGGGTCCACAAAAAAAAGAATGTGTGAAGTTATTCATACGTTTATTTTCACATTTTAACCCTTTAAATTTAAACTTTAAATATATATATATATATTAGGGCTGTCAGCGTTAGCGCGTTAATCGCGATTACATTAATGTAATCCATAACGCGTTAATATTTTTTAATCGCATTTTAATTTTGCAAGCCTTTTTGTCCCTTCTACTCCCCCGTAGACGGCTCCTCTAGCTGTAGCGCTATGCTTTGAAGTGGCCTCCTGCAGTAAACCTACCGCGCTGATGGAAAGTAAGAGAGCTACTGGACTTTTGAACGGCTTGTTTAACTTTAAAACACTTCCAGACGCTTCAGTTGACAAGTCAAAAGTAAAATGCAACCTGTGTCAAACGGAGTTTAACTACCACCGGAGTACGTGGAGTTTGAGTTAGCACCTCCACGCTAAACACCCAGGTGCAGCCAAGCCAGCCTCAGCTCCACCAAAGGACCATTTTGGAGTGTGGGAGTCGCAGCAGAGCGGTGATTGATTCCCAGTTAAGACACTCTGGTAAGAAATGCTTTACATTATGGGCTTAAAACTGCCTTCAAATGGAAAATAACAGGATTTAAACCCTTCAACAGGCAGGGATGGAAAATGAGATGTAAGTAAAATATTTCCACTCATATTTTTAATATATTGTAACGTCCCTCAATAAACACCGAGACGTTAGCCGGTTTAGCTGGCTCTTTATTCCTTTATATTACACAGGCTACTGTGGGCCGTAGCCAACACCAAAACAACCAAACCTAATGTAGTAGCTCCTTAGCCACACACGTGCTGCCGTCTTCTTCTCAGAGGCTAACAACAACAACACACCTGCACGCTGCAAGTCTCACTCTCAAGACGCGTTCACAGACACTCGGGAAAAACAGCACTTTAACTGAACAGAACAGAAACTAGCTTAAACTCTCAAATTTTATAACACAACACTGTTTAAGGGTTAAACATGCAATTAAAAATGTGATTAATCGCGATTAACTATGGGAATTCTGCAATTAATCGCGATTTAAAAAATTAATCGTTTGACAGCCCTAATATATATATATATATATATATATATATATATATATATATATATATATAATATATATTTTAAAGTTTTACTTTAAACTAAACCTCTCTGTCTGATGAGTCTCACCTGGCCGCTGCCTGAAAGCGCTCTGACCCGCGAGAAGTCAAACCCCGCCCTCTTCATCTTGTCCAATAGCAGGTCCAGAGCCTACACACACACACACACACACGACAACCAATCACATTGTAGCCTGAACACACAAACACAAGACAAACCTGCCAGAGGTCAAAGGTCAGCTGATGAGTTTCAGCCGTATCACCATGACTGTGTGTGTGTGTGTGTGTGTGTGTGTGTGTGTGTGTGTTTATGTGTGTCTGTGTGTGTTTATGTGTGTGTGTGTGTGTGTGTGTGTGTGTTTATGTGTGTGTGTGTGTGTGTGTTTATGTGTGTGTGTGTGTGTGTGTGTGTGTGTGTGTGTGTGTGTGTGTGTGTGTGTGTGTGTGTGTGTGTGTGTGTGTGTGTGTGCATACCTTGACCCACATCAGTACAGGTGAGGTAACAGTCAGTCCATCAGGTTGGATATGAACTCCTCCCTGAGTCCTGAGCACATTAAACACATTCACAGCATTAATGTTTACGTTTTATATTATTATATTATTATTGAAGAGGCCCATATAAAGACATTTAAACGTGTTTCTAATAATCAATAACCAATAATCACACTAATGTTTAGAGCTGCAGTCCATTAGAACCAGTTACTCATTAACAGTAAACTCAGATTTTAATTATTTCATATCAGAACTTTTCATATTTAACTTGCACAATAAATTGAGTGAATATTAAAATGTGCAGCTGTGATGACATCATTACCAGCTGTGATGATGTCATCATTACCAGCTGTGACGATGACATCATTACCTGAACTCAGGCAGCTCCGAGTCAAACTGGACATTATTCTGATGAAGCACGTTCAGGTTTCCATCGATGGCCAAAACCTTCAACTGCAACACAATCATCAATAATCAATAACCAGTAACCAGTACTACATCACTATAATACTGCAGTACTTTTACTGTAATACTGCATACTACATCACTATAATACTGCAGTACTTTTACTGTAATACTGCATACTACATCACTATAATACTGCAGTACTTTTACTGTAATACTGCATACTACATCACTATAATACTGCAGTACTTTTACTGTAATACTGCATACTACATCACTATAATACTGCAGTACTTTTACTGTAATACTGCATACTACATCACTATAATACTGCAGTACTTTTACTGTAATACTGCATACTACATCACTATAATACTGCAGTACTTTTACTGTAATACTGCATACTACATCACTATAATACTGCAGTATTTTACTGTAATACTGCAGTACTTTTACTGTAATACTGCATACTACATCACTATAATACTGCAGTACTTTTACTGTAATACTACATACTACATCACTATAATACTGCAGTACTTTTACTGTAATACTGCATACTACATCACTATAATACTGCAGTACTTTTACTGTAATACTGCATACTACATCACTATAATACTGCAGTACTTTTACTGTAATACTGCATACTACATCACTATAATACTGCAGTATTTTACTGTAATACTGCAGTACTTTTACTGTAATACTGCATACTACATCACTATAATACTGCAGTACTTTTACTGTAATACTACATACTACATCACTATAATACTGCAGTACTTTTACTGTAATACTGCATACTACATCACTATAATACTGCAGTACTTTTACTGTAATACTGCATACTACATCACTATAATACTGCAGTACTTTTACTGTAATACTGCATACTACATCACTATAATACTGCAGTATTTTACTGTAATACTGCATACTACATCACTATAATACTGCAGTACTTTTACTGTAATACTGCATACTACATCACTATAATACTGCAGTACTTTTACTGTAATACTACATACTACATCACTATAATACTGCAGTACTTTTACTGTAATACTGCATACTACATCACTATAATACTGCAGTACTTTTACTATAATACTGCAGTAAAGTGTGTATTAGTACTTCTTTCAGTACTTATTAACAGCTGCAGGTCCGAAGTCCGTCAGCTGATCACCGGAAACGTCACACACTCAATCTGACTGAAACTCCAACACTCAAAATCACTTTTAACGTTTAAAATACTTAAAAGACACATGCGCACGCACGCACACACACACGCACGCACGCGCGCACAAACAAACACAAACACACGCACACGCTGTCGCTCCCTCCGCGTCTGCGTGATAACCCGCAGCTGGTACGTCAGCACGTGAACCAGGAAGAGGTTTGTTTACCTGCTGAGTGCTGAAGTCAAAGCCCAGGTACACAGAACCAGTACCAGTACCAGTAACACCAGTAACACCACCAGTACCAGTACCAGTAACACCAGTAACACCAGCACCACCAGCAGCAGCAGAACCAGCAGCAGCCATGAGGAGGAAACACACTGAGCCGCGGAGCAGGAAGGGTTAAATATTTAAAGACACACACACACACACACACACACACACACACACACACACTAACACACACAGAGGAGTTAATGACTGAATAACATGTTACACATTAAAACATGTTCACGTTACACAACTAACAACTAATGTTCATATTAATGATATTAACAGTTTAACAGTTTAACACCAGAGGACGTGTTTAGACGTGTGATAAGAACAACGGTTCAATCTGAAAACACTAAAACTGTTTAACAGGTTGTTTAACTTTAGAAACGTCTTTCAAACGGAGGCTCCAGAGTCCTGAAATGTGTTTACTTTTAACTTTGCATCCGTAAAATAAACACAAATAATAAGCAAAACACGAAGGAGATTTGATCAAGTGACTCTACCAGCAGGATGACATCATCACTGATAACCAATAATGTTTGATGATGTGACAGCGCTCTGGTTAAAGCTCTGGTTAGGTTTAGTTTGTTAAAGGTTAGAGAAACGCGCTGTGGTGTTAAACTACTTCCTGCAAGTTAGGCTTCTTTCATCGTCATGGCAACAACAGTAATAATAACCACCGGGGTTAAAGGTTAGGGGAGGATTGTAGTTAAAGCAGAGACATTATAATAAGCCTTAGAAGGACTTTGGTTAAAGTCCACTGTTGGATTAATGCCTCCATCCATCCCTCCTTGGTCCGGGTCATAATTAGTTTGGCCACTAGATGGCAGCACATGCCTCTGACATCACAACCTAATGTGATGTTTTCCATCTTGATAATAATTTGGACCTTTTAGACTCAGAAGATTAAAGACAGTATCATTCAGGACTTTGGGCCTCCATAGTTTCATAGACGTCCAACCTTTAAATTTAGATCATTTATCAAATGTTTAATTGGATTTAATAATGCTGTTTGTAATTGACATCTACCTTTACTTCTTTTTCTGGTGTTGATGGTGTGAAATGTAAATCTTGTACCTTATGTTTCACTGTCATAACTCAAGTGTAGAACACTATCTATCTATCTATCTATCTATCTATCTATCTATCTATCTATCTATCTATCTATCTATCTATCTATCTATCTATCTATCTATCTATCTATCTATCTATCTATCTATCTAAAAAAAAAAAAAAGACAGAATCTGTATGACTGTCAACAAGCTAAGAACTGGTTTTCATTACTGTAAAAACAAACACTACAAATATTCAAACAACCTTGTCTGTTGGACTGAACAAGTGTGGGGAAAACAGTTTGTGTAACGGCTCAGAAGGCAGAGAACCCAAAAGCACGACAACAAGTCCAGATATTTAATCGGAGTCAAACAGGCAGACAGACAAAAATCCAAAAAACCGGGAACCAGGCAAGAATGACACAGAGAGAGTAACGCTGGAAAGTTAGGCATGAAAACACTGGCTAGAGGAAGATCCATGAAATCACCTTCATGGTGCCGCGTTCCTCAGTGTCCAGTTTGTTGAGTAGGGCTGCCAAATTTGAGTGTGTGGAGTCCTGGGGAGAGGAGACTCACACTCTGTCCTCCTCTTCCTCACAATCAGGCTCCAAATCCTGGAGGAAACTGTCCTACGATGCAGCGAATTGCGTTGTCGTTTGATCACAGTTTGCAGCCACTCGTTGCCCCTCCCTACATACTTTGGGAGATTCTGGACCCTCCAAATCCTTGTCACCAATGGAGTCCAAAGCCGTCTGGACCTGTATTTGAAGGGGAACTGATGATGATTGCAACCAGGTGTGGAGATGGGCGGGGAAGCACAGGTGAGGGGAGTGAGCTGATGAGGGTGACAGGATCTGAAATGACTGATCAACCCATGACAGTTTGTGTGTTTGAAAGTATAAAAATATCTAAGTCTGTTTACAGCAGATGGAGGAAATGTGCCCAGACATGAAGACATGAAATCAGCCCCAGGTTCTGTCCATCCTGGTGTAACGCTGTTCAAAGGTTCCAGTGGGAAGTTTGATTAGATTATTTTAATCATTGTAACATAGATGTTTAATTTACAGTCACCATGATTCTCTTTTTTCACTGTGGTGAGAAAAACTCAGCATCCCAACATGCAGCCAATGCAAGATCTGCCTATAAAAAAGGAAATAGTGTGTGTGTGTGTGTGTGTGTGTGTGTGTGTGTATTGCCACCCCTGCCCGGCGCCTCTCAACCTCACGCACCAGCTCAGGCTCCTTCCCCACCAGAGAGGTGACGTTCCACGTCCGTAGATCCCTTTGGCCCCTCCCACTGGTGGTTGGTCTGTGGGAGCGGGGTCATGCCCCACCCCCAGGCCTGGCTCCGGGGGGGGGGGGGCCCTGGTGACCCACGTCCGAGCAAGGAACATGAAAAACCATATATCTTCTTCATCATTAGGGTTTTCTGAGCTACCCTTTGTCTGGCCCCTCCCCCTGGACCTGACAACTGAGCTCCTGGGGTCATTGGGACACGCAAACCCCTCCACCACAATAAGGTAGTAGCTCAGGGAGGGTAGCTCTCTCTCTCTTTCTTATCTATTTTCATAAATCTATTGTACATCTCTATTTCTATCTCTCTCTTCCTCTCTCCATCCAGTGCCAGGATCATTACTGTATGAATGAATGTAGTCTCACACACACACACACACACACGCACACACACACACACACACACACACGTAGAAAAAGAAGGGTTATTTGACTTTTATCTTTTTGTATATGGAAATAAACAATAAATACTGTCAAATCATTTTAAACTGACGTCTGTTGTGTTTTTTCATGTTTTCAATTAAGAATTAAATTAATCAACAAAATAATGAAATAATAATAATCTGTCATGATCTCATTTAACGTGTGTAAGGCTACGTTTCAGCATTAATTTACTCTCTCAGTGTGTAGTGGATGTTTTTATCATTTACATTTGAGTCACTTGGCTGCTTCTTTAGTTTGTTGTTTAGACGTGTTTCCATGTTTCTCACAAATCCACAGTCAGAGGAACAGTTTCAATCAATCAATCTTTATTTATATAACACCAGATCACAACAACAGTTATCTCAAGGCTAGAGTGCATTTTACAGTAAAATCCTTCTGAAGAACTAAATTATTACACAAAGGAGAATTCATCCACCTGTAATCTAAAGGAATGTATTCCAGGATTCAAAGGTCCAAATGAATGCTGATAAAAAGCTGTATCAAGATAAACTATCCATCAATATATCCTGAACTGTGGTGCAGCACAGAGCTGTGAGTTTAAGGTTCTTACTAAATGTTAAACAACAGAAACACCTGAGAGCAGAAGATGTGTTGGTGTGAGACTTTCTGCTACTGTAGTTTCAACTGTTTTGAAACTTCTGGATCCACCTCACAGAGAGCAGCGATCAGAGCTGAACTGGCTCCTGCTCCTTTTCTTCGCACCATGTCGATCAATGCTTCTGCTTTCTCTGCTCTGGTCTGAACTCTGAGAGACTCCATTTCACCATCATTAATGAACCCTTGCTCCAGGAGTTTACCCAGCAGCATGTTTAGATTAGGTTCAGACACTCTTCCAATGAACTGTGCCCGAACAGACAACAGCTGTTTATCTGCTGAGACACTTGGCGTCACTGTTGGACCAGCACCAGGACCAGGACCAGCACCAGCACCAGCACCAGCACCAGCACCAGGACCTGGAAGATGAAGAAGTACCAGAGTTTAATAACCAGCTGAGAGTTTGTAGAGGAGACAAGAACAGAACCAAAACAAAAATGCTTCAAGATTTAAACTGCAGTATCTCTGATTCAGAACTGAAACTAATGATTATTTATATTATTGATTATTTTCTCTCTGATTGTCTATAAATGCCACAAAGCACTAATCCTAGTCTTTGGTTGAGATCTGCAAATGTCTCAAACATATTGAGTTTACAATGATAGAGAAAAGATAAAAGCAGTAAATCTAAGAAGCAGAATCTGTAATGTTTGACTTTTCTGATTGAAAGGATGATTAATTTTCTGTCCATCATCTCTTCATGAAGTGACTGCTGGTTTCAGCTCTATGTTGTTATGTGTTGTTGGAACTTGTGTTTATGGTGTAAAATATGAATTATCTTCATGAAGCCACTGTCACAGACAACTTGATGTTTTATTCAATATGACTGTTTATGAAATAAATGTGCAGTAGTTGTGATGTTTCTCCCTGATACTGCAGCTTCTTTGTTCATCAGTGATGTTCTGTCTCCATCTAGTGGCTGAAACAAAGAACAACACTCTGACCTGCTGACAGTCTGTCCTTTGTTTTTAATGCTGTTACACATTGTTTTATTTCAACCTCTTCTTCCTCTCCTCATTTAACATCAGACCATCATCATCTTCTCTTTGTGTATGTTCACAATAAATTGATGTAAATGTGTCAGATGTTCAGAGCAGCTCTGAACAACATCAGCAGTCTGTATGTTACTTTGTGATTTACTCTCATAAACTTCTCTGAGCTCAGGGACAAAAGTCCAGATGTTGTTTTTAGTCATGTTAGCAGCTTTATGGGTGATAATGTCAGTCTGTCTGTTGATTGGTCCAGACTGAAATGTCTGTACAAGTGGTCATCAAATCTTTCCTCTAGTGGTTTATTTAAAGGTAGCCAAGAAATCCATCGTACATCTCATATTTATACGCATATCAGACGTCATCAGCCAAACATTTCCTGACATTATAAGCCTTTTGAACACAATGGTCTATCTTTCACACAACCACTTTTCTTTCCTGACTTTTCTCAAAATGATGCAAGACTGGAACAAGATGGAAACAACATATTTAGGATTTTATCTGAAGGACAGTTGATCAAGAAGAAGAAGAAGAACCCTCACTTCCTGTTTCACTGAGTCACTCTACATCTGCTCCAAAAGCTGCAGCATGAAAACACAGAGGGACTCATGAATGACCCTTTAGGATTACAGGTCTCAGTAATGTCTGTCATTAAATCTAAAATCATATTTAGTCCTCTGTAAGACTGACTTAAACATGTCAAACTGATATGATGAGATATAAAAACATTGTGATGTCATGTTTGTCTCTTCCTGTGACTGACCTGCTGCTCCTGAGCTGATGTTTGGCAACTTCTTCACCAGATTATTCCTGTTGATCTTCTTTAAAACGCTCTTCATCACCTCCACAGCTCCAGCAAGTTCATATTTCTGCACCATCAGATCCACAACCTTTTGCATCTTTGCGTCCTCCAGCTGGCTCTCTTTGATGGGTTCGATGTCGCCCAACTTTTCATTCTTCAGGTACCATTTGAATTTCTCAAAGTCATCCTTTGTTAAATCCTCCAGAAGCTTGATGAGGTCTGCCACTGACATGTTGTCTCTCTGGTGAAATCAGAGAACATTGAAGGACAGTTATACAACCGTTATGTTTCTGTCTGTTGGTGTTTCTACTGGATCTGACTGACTGAATAAAAGGTCAGCTGATCTGCTGTCATTTAACTCTCAGAGAAACTCAAGAAGATCTTCAGTAAAATGTTTCACAAGTCTACTCAGTAGCTGTTCTGGAGCTTTCTATCGGGTCATATGGTCTTCCTCTGCAGATGGAGTTTGAACCGTTGTCATGGAAATGTAGATGTTCAACTATATTAGAGACTTATAAACTAATAATAACATTGATCATCTCCATGACAGGTCCAGTTAGTCTTCTGTTCAGTTCTGCAGTAAAGCATGAGTGAAACATGGTGACTCTCCTCCTGTAATGTTCTTCATCCTGTTTCATCCTGTTTGTCTCTAGTTATGATAAATCACATTCTAGTTCTGATCATGATGCTGATTTGTGAAACCAGAGAAGATCAATAAACTCAGCAGGTTCAGTCTGTGAGTTTAATGATTTTTCATTTTCTGTTCTGCAGGAAGAAACAGTTCATGTGTTTGTAACAGAAATTGACCTTTAGTTTCTAACAATGCATCAAAAGCACAAAGGAAACTGTAAGTAGCATAAAACAGAAATAGATGAGTATAGAACATTTATGTACAACTAACTCAACTACTAAATGTTTTCCACTGCTGTCACACCTTCACATCATCTCTCTGATACAGTCTGACTGGTCTGATGGTTCATGTTATTCTTCACTCTCTGTTTCACTATATCAAATTATCACCTCTTTCCCCTCACCTATGTCTTCCTGTCCTCTTCCTCGGCTGGCCCTTATCATCTTTAGTTCTTCTACTCACCCTCCCCTTTATATATTGACCCTCTTTTATTGTCCCGTCAGATTATCTTTTGTCATACTCTTTTTTTGGACCTTCCTCTTTCTGTTTCATCAGTTTTTCCTTTGTGTTGTTTTTTTGGACACTTTCCTTCTTCTGACTCATGCTTTTGGGTCCAGCATTTTTTGCACTGTTACAACATGTGAATGATGAATGAATGATTTTACTGAAGTAAAGGATCTGAATTGTTCTTCACTACTTTATAGAAAAGAGCAAAGTGTGTATGTGAGCCTGGCTCAACACCAACACAACAGGAAAGTAACAGAATAATGAACACATAGTTTTCCTTTACAGGAAAATCAGAACAATGTTAAATCAACACTCACCCTGTTTTCCTCCTTCTGCTCTGTCAACTCCAACCTCTAATAACTGACTGCTGATCAGTTTATTAAGAGAAACTTTGACTCTGGTTTAAATCCAACAAACAGACTTCAGATAAACATGTGTGTGCTTCTTAACTGTGACTTCTCTCTATTTAGAGCTCAGCAGTGAGTCACGTGACATCGCTGTGAGGAAATGAAACCAGGAAAACAACAACACCTCAAACTCTGTCATTTCAGATTTTACTTTAAATCAACTAAACAATCAATGTGATAAATAATGATCAGATTGATCAATAATGACAGTAATCATTATTTACAGTCCTGATATTAACACTCACCTGGTTCAGACTCGCCGTTTCCTCTTTCTGCTCCGATGAATTAAAATTAATCTGAATACTTTCAACTTTAACTTCCTGTTTGCTCCTCCCGCCTTCTTTACATGAAACTTCTTCTTTACTGAAGGTCACGTATCTGTGTGTGCAGTAACACTATCTGCTGTGTTTAGCAGCACTTGTGACCACAGCCATTTAACCACATATAGTCTGTTTCCTTTGTTTCTCACAGTGTAGTCTGGTCTTCTAAACCTCGTCTCTACACATCGTTGATCAAGTAGCTCAAACGCTGAAACTTTCAGTTCCTTGTTCTCTCTAACTTTGTCCTGTATGTGTTCTCCACCCAAAAACAACAACATGGTCACATTGATAACCAGATGTAACCTTTTATGGGCTGTTTGTGCTGTAACATCATTAACACAATATCTTTAATGACTCAGATTCTGAGATGATAGTTACAAGTAATGTTTCTGTCAGCAGCTATAACAAGCTTTTAGAGGTTTAGAGGTACTAGTACTTTACTGTAGTACTGTTAGAGGTACTAGTACTTTACTGTAGTACTGTTAGAGGTACAAGTACTTTACTGTAGTACTGTTAGAGGTACTAGTACTTTACTGTAGTACAGTTAGAGGTACTAGTACTTTACTGCAGTACAGTTAGAAGTACTAGTACTTTACTGTAGTACAGTTTGAGGTACTAGTACTTTAATATAACAAGCTTTTAAAATACAACACATTGTTAAAGATGAAACCAGTCAGCAGTGTGTAGTCGGCTCACATTTCAGATGTCTATGAGTTGTTAACAGCTCCACCAAATACTGATTCTTCCCTCTAAACTTCTCACATGCTTTCATTTCAATAAATGTTCAAATGATCCAATATTTCAGCAACAATCAAAGATTAGAGAAAAAGTCCAAAAACTGAGAGCTCAGCAGTGAGTCACATTAAACTGTTGGGGTAAAATGTTATTTATTGTTTATTAGTGTCTGTATTTAATGATATTCTGATTGTGAATTCATTATTTAATAACTCTGAATATGATCAGTCAGGAATGTTCAGCCTCACATGAA
The DNA here is from genome assembly GCF_027409825.1 of Scomber japonicus. Classification (NCBI taxonomy): domain Eukaryota; kingdom Metazoa; phylum Chordata; class Actinopteri; order Scombriformes; family Scombridae; genus Scomber; species Scomber japonicus. Next base: position 826,688 of record NC_070598.1, on the reverse strand, counting down.
ATGACGACAAATGATGTAAAATATAAATGTGTTTAAAAAGTGTCTGATAGACTCTAACTTATGTTAATTTGATCCATAATAACAGTTAATGAGAGAAATAACATCATGAAAAGATAGTTAACAGATTTGGATCTGGATGATGAATCAGAAAACTAAATGTGTCTCCACTTCCTGTCAAACTGCAGTGATGTATCAATCAGTCTGATCAGCTGCAGCCAATCAATCAATAAAAGGACGTGTTGGCAGGTAAAGACTTCTGCTCTCATGTATCATAGCTCATATCTCCTCAGAGATCCTCCTCACTCAAACATCAAAATGACATTTCAGTGAGGAGACATCACTGCATGTTTTCTGACACTTTCATCAATTAAACAATTAAACTGAAATAGAATCATCAGATTGATCAATAATGACAGTAATCATTATTTACAGTCCTGATATTAACACTCACCTGGTTCAGACTCACTGTTTCCTCTTTCTGCTCCCATGAATTAAAATGTCTGACTGAATACTTTCAACTTTAACTTCCTGTTTGCTCCTCCCGCCTTCTTTACATGAAACTTCTTCTTTACTGAAGGTCACGTATCTCTGTGTGCAGTAACACTATCTGCTGTGTTTAGCAGCACTTGTGACCACAGTCATTTAACCTCATATAGTCTGTTTCCTTTGTTTCTCACAGTGTAGCATGTAGTCTGGTCTTCTAAACCTCGTCTCTACACATCGTTGATCAAGTAGCTCAAACGCTGAAACTTTCAGTTCCTTGTTCTCTCTAACTTTGTCCTGTATGTGTTCTCCACCCAAAAACAACAACATGGTCACATTGATAACCAGATGTAACCTTTTATGGGCTGTTTGTGCTGTAACATCATTAACACAATATCTTTTATGACTCAGACTTAGAGACGGGGCAGATAGTTGCAGGCGATGCACAATTCATGTTTCTATCAGCAGCTACAATCTGTTCTTTATGAATTCATCCCTCAGTGTCCAAAATGGTCCAGTTAACTAAAGACGATAAGAACTACCTTATCAATTAATTATTATTCAGCTCTGATTCTTCTACATCATCATTCCCTGTTACAGTAAAACACACACACTTGTAAAATAGATGATAAAAATGACCCGCGGTACATTGTTATCATCTGCAGCAATGTCAGTTCAAAATGTTATCAATTGATGCATCTCCCTGAATCCCCTTTCTGTAGTAAGAGCTAACAGAGGAAACTTTCTCTAGTTTGCTAGGTGTTGACATAACTATCTGTCTTCCTGTTTCCAGTAGTGTAGTATCCTTAACAAGTTCATTTTATTTGTTACTACATGGCCCAAGTGTGTGTGTGTGTGTGTGTGTTTGTGTGTGTGTGTATATATATATATATTTATTTATTTATTTTTTGTCTCATTACTTGGGAGATGATATGTATTTAAAGACAAAAATCAAGAGACCAACATCAAAAATGTACAAACCAGCAAATTCCGGTGGTAATTGTTCTAGAAATGACAGAACAGCTCTGAAGTTGCTGAAGTTCACCTACAATTGGAATAATTACATATGGATGAAAGTATTCACTGGATCACAAAGACAGAGACTGAAAGGGTTCACCCAAATCCACCTTTTTCTAAGCAGGGATACGCATGCTAAGACACATGACCAGATGTTTCCTGTTTATAGCCTGAGTGCCACTTCACTCTCATTTATCAAACTCAGCCACTTGGTGCACTAACACACCACACTAATGATATCCTGCTCTTTGGTACATTCCTGCACATACACTGTGTCTTCACAGGAATTAACCTTGACATCTAAAGTGTTCTGTTCTTTATAATAAATGTTTTCCTTCAAATGAAGCTGTCAAACATTGAATTGTGGAACTCAAAATGTTAAATGTATTGTGTTATTAGTCTGTGCACATCAGATCATTAGGAACATGAAATGTAACAAGAAAGCAAAGTATAGCAGTAGTCTGTTCCTTAACTCTGAGCCATAGTTAGAAAGCAGCTTAGACAACAACATCGATGCACCAGGCCATCACTATGATAAACTTGGTGTGAGACTTTCTGCTACTGGAGGTTCAGGTCTCTTGAAAGAACTGGATCCACCTCACAGAGAGCAACGATCAGAGCTTTACTTCCTGTTGGTCCTTTTCTTCGCACCATATTGATCAACGCTCCTGCTTTCTTTGCTCTGTTTGGGTTTTCAGCAGCTTTTCATCTGCTGGGACACTTGGCATCACTGCTGGGACAGCAGCAGTTTTTGTGAGTGCCTTGATCAGGGGCACTGACAGGAGTACTAACCCTAACATGCATGTCCTCTTTGGTGGAAGGAAACCAGTGCACCCAAGAGAAACCAACGCAAACACAGGTAGAACATGCAAACTCCACACGGAAAGCCGGGATGGCCAGGATTCAAATCCAGGACCCTCTTTCTGTGAGGCAACTTCTGCCAGGACACTCTGAGTCTCTGCTGGACCAGGACCAGGACCTGGAAGATGAAGAATAACCAGCTGAGAGATCGTAGAGGAGACAAGAACAGGACCACAACAAAAATGTGTTGAGTTCTAAACTGCAGTATCTCTGATTCAGAGCTGAAACTAATGATTATTTTCTACATATTTATTTATATTTGGTTTATAAATGCCAAAAAATGTCTATCCCAGTCTAGGTCTCCTCATTTAACATCACTTGATGGTCTCATAAAGTTCTCTGAGGTCAGGGAGAAAAGTCCAAATGTTGTTTTTAGTCATGTTAGCAGCTTTATGGGTGATAATGTCAGTCTGTCTGTTGATTGGTCCAGACTGAAATATCTGAACAACCAGGAGCACCACCAGGTATTTTAGGCCCCATGAAAACATCCACCACCACACACAGGCTACACCAACCATACAGAATTACTGTAACCACACTTCTACCTTGCTACTCTCATGTAGTCCAACACTAACTAACAATATTTACTGTCACTGATCTGTAAAAATATAACACTGTGTCGACATGCAGGAAACAATCTGCCTCTCTAAGTAATGAGCTAAACGTCATCTTTTACACTCTACATGTGATCTTAATGTTAAAATTCTTAAATGGAAGATTCTATCTATACAATGATATAAAGAACAAAATAATAAAATCAGCAGTAGAAGAAGTAGTTTTTAACTAAGTCTACATATCAACTAAAGCCAGGTTTACATGGAGACGTTTTTCATTTCAATTGAAGATTTCAGAACTGTTTACATGTGACGTGATCTATTCCGATCTGGTTTACATGCGCCACCGCAGTTAATCAGAACAGACGCTTGCAGTTGTGTGACATGCACAAATTGATGTAAACATCATGTGATTGACCAAAGATGGAGATCTGTCAACTGATTAGCTCAGTAGTTGCTGTTGTTGTGTACAGTAAGTAACAGCTTGATAATAAGGCTCTCCTACTGGAGGCACTACGGAGGGGACGGTGTACCAACGAGGGCCTTTTTGTTGGTAGGCCTACTTTGTGAAAAGGATTTAATCATTCTTATTTTTTCTCATAATAATAGAAAATAAATTCCCACAGACCAACATGTCATCAACACAATGCTGCTCACCTCCTCCTTCAGTTTGCTGTGAGTCTGGTTCTTTATGATCGGGGGACAGGACTGCTGAGGCTGAAGATGCATCTATTGGTCCTGGCAGCAGGAGCAGGGACAACTGAGTTAGTATGAGTAGCTGCTAAAAGTTGAGCTGCATGTTAGATAAACGAGGGCAGCAGTAACTAATGTTAGAGGAGCTAAAGTAACATTAACCTGTTTCACTGAGGTTCATTTCTACCATCATGGACTAAACCCACCTTCTGTAGAATAAGTTGGATGACATATTGTCGCTCTATGATTTCTCTTTCTCTTCATTTTTGGGACCCTGATTGTATTTAATGAAGCTGTTGAGACATGATGCTCATGTAGCTCCTCCTCACTCTAGCAAGCTGCACCTGGGCTGAAGGCAGGACTGAACCATTTCATGTAAATAGAGGGGGGGGGGGGGGGGGGGGTAAAGCCTTAGTTTAATGAGTATATTATCAAGGACTTATATTAATATCTATTAATGATGATAAATTAATGTAAAATATAAACTAATGTTCTTATATTTTTTAAGGACCCCAGTCAGTCACAGGCTCCTAGAATCATCCTAACTTTTCACTTTTCAAAAGCTGCAGCATGAAAACACAGAGGGACTCATGAATGATCCTTTAGGATTACAGGTCTCAGTAATGTCTGTCATTAAATCTAAAATCATATGTAGTCCTCTGTAAGACTGACTTAAACATGTCAAACTGATATGATGAGATATAAAAACATTATGATGTCATGTTTGTTTCTTCCTGTGACTGACCTGCTGCTCCTGAGCTGATGTTTGGCAACTTCTTCCTCAGATCATTCCTGCTGATCTTCTTTAAAACGCTCTTCATCACCTCCACAGCTCCAGCAAGTTCATATTTCTGCACCATCAGATCCACAACTACTCGCCTCTTTGCGTCCTCCAGCTTGCTCTCTGGGATGGGTTCGATGTCGCCCACCTTTTCATTCTTCAGGAACCATTTGAAGCTCTCAAAGTCATCCTCTCTTAAATCATCCAGAAGCTTGATGAGGTCGGCCTCTGACATGTTGTCTCTCTGGTGAAATCAGAGAACATTGAAGGACAGTTATACAACCGTTATGTTTCTGTCTGTTGGTGTTTCTACTGGATCTGACTGACTGAATAAAAGGTCAGCTGATCTGTTCAGTTTACCCATCTCTATATTCATTATGACCACACCACTGCCTGACAGCTATCTTTGTGCAAACCTCAGTCTCTCCATCTGCCTTCAGCCTCACTGTCACTGCTGTGGAAGCCGATCAGGCTACAGAAACGAGGAATCATGAGTTGAGAGCTAGCTAGCTAATCGATTACACACCACTCAAAGAAAGACTTCCAGTTGAAGACTGGCTAACGTTAAATACTGTTGTAGAATTAATTGGTCGAAATTAGTCATTACCCTGTATGATTCATCACTTGACATGGCACAGGCTGATCAATTGACACACTCGGGAACGAACCTGGTAACCCGACTGCTGGAATTATTTTTGGTTGTTGCGACTACGATCTCGAGACACTAGATGGCGGTGTTCTGCTCATTCTCCATATTCAACCTTTAAGACCCTTACTCAGTTATGTTATTAAATCAGAAATCAAATCAATGCTCCCAAAAATCATTGTTGAACAACTTATTCAGGCCCTCATTTTCTCCCGTCTGGACTATTGTAATTCACTATTCAAATCATGTCTTACTGATGCAGCAGAAAGGCTCCTTACAGACACTGGTCATAGAGAACATATCACTCCTGTCCTGGCTGAATTACTCTGGCTCCCCATCTGTTTCAGAATCCAATTCAACATTTTACTAATAACTTTTAAATCCCACCCACCCAGCAGTTCTCTCTAGGTACTCTGGCTTCCTCTCACAGACCAAAAACAATGCAGGTTAGATTAATAGACTCTAAATTGACCGTAGGTGTGGATGTTAGTGTGAATGGTTGTCTGTCTAATGTATGTTAGCTCTGTGATGGACTGGCGACCTTTCCAAGTGTACCCCGCCTCTTGACAGCTGGGATTGGCTCCAAAATCACATTCTAGTTCTGATCATGATGCTGATTTGTGAAACCAGAGATCAATAAACTCAGCAGGTTCAGTCTGAAGAAACAGTTTATGTGTTTGTCACAGAAGTGAAGTGTGTTTATGGGCAGAAGTTTCTAATAATGAATGAGTATAGAACAAGAATCTCTCTTTTTTGTATTTAACATCAACTACTAACTAAACTACTAAATGTTTTCCACTGCTGTCACACCTTCACATCATCTCTCTGATACAGTCTGACTGGTCTGATGGTTCATGTTATTCTTCACTCTCTGTTTCACTATATCAAACTTGTGGACTAATATAAAAACAAAGATTTGAAGCCTGAAGACTTTATTTACTCTGAAATATTCACATGTGAATTTTGACACAGAGCTCCTCTACAAGACTGTTAATGATGCTGAACCTTCCTCTTATATCGGAGTCATGCATGTTAAGCAGAAGGCTTTTTTTAAATTATAATTTTTAGGGAACAAAAAGGCTGCAAGTTTATGGAGATACTGGTGGCTATAGAGGCAGGGCTAGCTAACAGGCAACTAATGAAAATTCACAGGTGGGCGCCCTTCCTCATTTTCTTCCTTGAGGTAACAATGAACAAATAAAGAAATAAAGACACACTTTGCTCCCCTGTTCTTCACAATTTGTCATCTTCCCTGCACATACACCGTGTACATTGAAAGCAGTGGATGGGATACTGTTTAGTCCATGATGAAAGCATCTGAATCTGAGATAGTTGGATGTGTGAATATCTACTTTGAAAATAATAAAAAGCTTGATGTAAACTTACCTCTGCTGGGAGATTCCTCTCTAGATGTTTCCTTCTTGGAGCTGGAGGACAACCAGAGAACAGACTGGAGTTAAATAACCCAACAGTCACTATTAAACAGAAACCTTTTAGAAATGAACATTTTAACAGAGTCTCCATGTGGCAGCAGACAGGGAGGAGCTATCCAGGTAGAAATGGACAAATGACTTCTTTACAGAAAATCTAAGATGTTAACATCATGATTACATTTTCAAGAATCCTCAAACACTCTTCTAACCATCTGGATTAAAACACTGATTCATTCAATGTAATTAAACTAAAACACAGACTGTATTATAAAATGTTATCAGAATTGTTTGACTCATAAGATTCCTGGTTAAATAGTGTACTGGTTAATGATGTGAGTCAGAATCAATGAATAACTGCTCTGTTCTACTATCAGGTGGAGAGTTACTGCAGGAGGATGAAGACTTTACCCTCCAGATCCACTTTATACTTCCAGACTTCTGGATTTCTTTGATCATGGACCTTCAAAGTTACTTCGTCTTTGTTTCCAGGCAGACAGAGCTCAAACGTTTTGTGATAATTTGGTCCAAACTCCATGTCAAAATCCGCTTTCTGAAACCAGAAGTATCCAAAGTGAACTAAAGGTAACAAGCAGCAGTTTATGAATCATGTTACAAAGACTTTTATCAGATATTACAAACTGTTTGAAATACTCACATCAGGCTGTATTATAGCGGCCTCAGGACAGAGAACACTGTAACTTTCACCTGTGATGAATTTACATTTGGAAGGAGCGTCGATGTATTCAGCATCTGGATGCTGTTTAGTCACCTGAAGAGACACCAGAACATTTTCATTAGAGGGTTTATCTTCAGTAAAGGTTGACTTCAGCTCAATACAGAAACAGTATGTCAGCATCACTGATCTGATCTGATACTGGATCTTATGTTCACTCGTCTGTAGTCTGTGACAGCTGTATTCATCTGCTCATGTTGTTTGTATTTATTGTGGAGTGTTTATACTGCTCTCATGGCCAAGTCACTCTTAAAAAAGAGATTTTAATATGAATGAGACTTTTACTGAGTTACCTGTGTGGGTGCACAGATTTCACACAGATGAGCTTCTTTGCAGTAGTTGAAACTTTGGGGAGTGGCAACACTCACACTATCTCATATACTCTATTCAGAAAGCCTTACAACGTGCACCTCTCACTCTGATCTCCTATCTAATACAAGACAAACAAACAAAATCCAAGCCAGGCCTGTTTCTCTACTGAATATAATCACGGTGCATGGATATGGCCATGCTCACTGACAGTGAGCTGAAGCTGGCCGAAGACCTCATCCAGTTGCTTAACCCACTGAAAAAAATGACAACTCTGAAGAGCAGCGAATCAACTCCCACCTTATCCATGATTCTTCCTCTGAAGACAATGACTGTAAAATCCATGACACTACATGCACAGCCCCTCCCTGAGCTACTACCTTACCGTGGTGGAGGGGTTTGCGTGTCCCAATGACCCCAGGAGCTCAGTTGTCGGGGGCTTTATGCCCCTGGTAGGGTCTCCCATGGCAAACAGGTCCCGGGGGAGGGGCCAGACAAAAGGTAGCTCAGAAGACCTCAATGACGAGCAACACAGTTGGTCTTTCGTGTCCCTTGCCCGGACGCGGGTCACCGGGGCCCCCCCTGGAGCCAGGCCTGGGGGTGGGGCTCGGAGGCGAGCGCTTGGTGGCCGGGCCTTCACCCATGGGGCCCGGCCGGGCACAGCCCGAAAAAGGGACATGGGACCCCTCTCCCACAGACCCACCACCAGTGAGAGGGGCCAAAGAGGTCGGGTGCATAGTGAGCTGGGCGGCAGCCGAAGGCGGGGACCTTGGCGGTCCGATCCTCGGCTGCAGAAGCTAGCTCTAGGGACGTGGAACGTCACTTCTCTGGTGGGGAAGGAGCCTGAGCTGGTGCGTGAGGTTGAGAAGTTCCGGCTAGATATAGTCGGCCTCACCTCGACGCACAGCAAAGGCTCTGGAACCAGTCTCCTCGAGAGGGGTTGGACTCTCGTCCACTCTGGAGTTGCCACTGGTGTCAGGCGCCGGGCGGGGGTGGCAATACTTATTGCCCCCCGGCTTGGTGCCTGTATGTTGGAGTTTACCCCGGTAGACGAGAGGGTGGCCTCCCTCCGCCTTCGGGTGGGGGGACGGATCCTGACTGTTGTTTGTGCCTATGGTCCGAACAGCAGCTCAGAGTATCCAGCCTTTTTGGACTCCTTGGAGGGGGTGCTGGAAAACACTCCCCCTGGGGATTCCCTCGTTCTGCTGGGGGACTTCAACGCCCATGTTGGTAGCGACAGTGAGACCTGGAAGGGTGTGATTGGGAGGAACGGCCCCCCCGATCTGAACCCGAGCGGTGTTCTGTTATTGGACTTCTGTGCTCGTTACGGATTGTCCATAACGAACACCATGTTCAAGCATAAGGGTGTCCATATGTGCACTTGGCACCGGGACACCCTAGGCCGCAGTTCGATGATTGACTTTGTAGTCGTGTCGTCGGACTTGTGGCCGCATGTCTTGGACACTCGGGTGAAGAGAGGGGCGGAGCTGTCAACTGATCACCACCTGGTGGTGAGTTGGCTCCGATGGTGGGGGAGGATGCCGGTCAGACCTGGCAGGCCCAAACGCATTGTGAGGGTCTGCTGGGAACGTCTGGCAGAGTCTCCTGTCAGAGAGAGTTTCAACTCACACCTCCGGGAGAGCTTCAACCATGTACCGGGGGAGGCGGGGGACATTGAGTTCGAGTGGGCCATGTTCCGTGCCTCCATTGTTAAGGCGGCTGACCGGAGCTGTGGCCGCAAGGTGGTCCCCGAACCCGCTGGTGGACACCGGCGGTGAGGGATGCCGTCAAGCTGAAGGAGGAGTCCTATGTGCGCTGCTGACCTCGACTCGGGACGTTGTGGATCGGTGGAAGGAATACTTCGAAGACCTCCTCAATCCCACCAACACGCCTTCCGGTAAGGAAGCAGGGCCGGGGGACTCGGGTGTGGGCTCTCCTATCTCTGGGGCTGAGGTTGCCGAGGTGGTTAAAAAGCTCCTCGGTGGCAGGGCCCCGGGGGTGGATGAGATCCGGCCCGAGTTCCTCAAGGCCCTGGATGCTGTGGGGCTGTCATGGTTGACACGACTCTGCAGCATCGCGTGGACATCGGGGGCAGTGCCTCTGGATTGGCAGACTGGGGTGGTGGTCCCCCTTTTTAAGAAGGGGGGCCGGAGGGTGTGTTCCAATGACAGGGGAATCACACTCCTCAGCCTCCCTGGTAAGGTCTATTCGGGGGTGCTGGAGAGGAGGGTCCGTCGGATAGTCGAATCTCGGATTCAGGAGGAGCAGTGTGGTTTTCGTCCGGGCCGTGGAACAGTGGACCAGCTCTACACCCTCTGCAGGATCTTTGAGGGTGCATGGGAGTTTGCCCAACCAGTCCACATGTGTTTTGTGGACTTGGAGAAGGCATTCGACTGTGTCCCTCGGGGGATCCTGTGGGGGGTTCTCCGGGAGTATGGGGTATCGGACTCCCTGATAAGGGCCGTCCGTTCCCTGTATGACTGGTGTCAGAGCTTGGTCCGCATTTCCGGCAATAAGTCGGACTTGTTTCCAGTGAGGGTTGGACTCCGCCAGGGCTGCCCTTTGTCACCGATCCTGTTCATAATTTTTATGGACAGGATTTCTAGGCGCAGCCAGGGTGTGGAGGGGGTCCGGTTTGGTGACCTCAGGATTGGGTCACTGCTTTTTGCAGATGATGTGGTCCTGTTGGCTTCATCAGACCGTGACCTCCAACTCTCGCTGGATCGGTTCGCAGCCGAGTGTGAAGCGGCCGGGATGAGAATCAGCACCTCCAAATCCGAGGCCATGGTCCTCAACCGGAAAAGGGTGGAGTGCACTCTTCGGGTCGGGGATGAGATTCTGCCTCAAGTGGAGGAGTTCAAGTACCTCGGGGTCTTGTTCACGAGTGAGGGAAGGATGGAATGGGAGATCGACAGGCGGATCGGTGCGGCGTCTGCAGTAATGCGGACTCTGCACAGATCCGTCGTGGTGAAGAGAGAGCTGAGCCGAAAGGCGAAGCTCTCGATTTACCAGTCGATCTTCGTTCATACCCTCACCTATGGTCATGAGCTTTGGGTAGTGACCGAAAGAACAAGATCGCGGGTACAAGCGGCCGAAATGAGCTTCCTCCGTAGGGTGGCTGGGCTCTCCCTTAGAGATAGGGTGAGAAGCTCAGTTATCCGGAGGGAGCTCGGAGTAGACCCGCTGCTCCTCCACGTCGAGAGGAGCCAGATGAGGTGGTTCGGGCATCTAATCAGGATGCCTCCCGGACGCCTCCCTGGTGAGGTGTTCAGGGCACGTCCCACCGGTAGGAGACCCAGGACACGCTGGAAAGACTATGTCTCTCGGCTGGCCTGGGAACGCCTCGGGGTCCCCCTGGAAGAGCTGGACGAAGTGGCTGGGGAGAGGGAAGTCTGGGCTTCCCTGCTTAGGCTGCTGCCCCCGCGACCCGACCCCGGATAAGCGGCAAGAAGATGGATGGATGGATGGACTACATGCACAGGACAGTCCAACTATCAGGGAAGCCAAGCTAGCCATCACAAAGGACTTGGAGAAAAGATATACAGACCCAGATCTCCGAGACTACCTGCACAGAGCTACAGTCGTCGACCCCAGGTTCAAGTCATTACCTTTTCTTGATGAAGCTGCCTGTGACCAAGTCTACAAGGACCTCATAACAGAAATTGTGGAGCATGGACATCAGGAATTTGATCTTTTTTTTAAATGTTAATTTGTATTTGATTGTCATTGTTTTCATCATGTGCATTAAATAATTATTGTTATAATTATTATTCATTTCTAGTATTTTCTTGCAGCTTGAAGCAGTGCAAGCAGGACCATTGTCTCTTCAAGTGTGTGACTGAGAAGTTGTTTGAGTTGATTAATGTTCATGTTTACATTTCACATTAGTTTTTTGCACTTTACTTTATTTGATATTGTTGAATTGTTTGTTCCTTTTGTATAATAAATGTTGTGTTTTAACTTCATCTGTGCCTTTTTACATTTAATATTGTGTGAGTAGTAGTGGTTTGTTTATTTGAAATTGAAAGGGCAAATAATCTACTGCATGTTAGAACTAAGATAATATATTTAAATATCGAAACCGAACCGTTACCGTGGGCCATGAACCGTGATACGAACCGTGGGCACACTGTACCGTTGCATCCCTAATGACAACTAATATAACCTGAATGATAATGTGAACATTTACAATGAAATTTTGACTCTATATTCTGTTCTTACTAGCAGCTTTAAAAATGATCAGACAAGTTTCAACTGAAAGTGAAGCTGTAACATAAAGTTTTACCTGTGACACAGGGACATTGCTCGGCAGGAGAAGCACGTCGAGAGTCTGCTTCTCTGTTTTTGGGTTTGGAGGTCGGAGGAACAGCAGAACCTGGCCACTGATTGGTCGGTTAATAACCCTCTTAACCAGATCCCAGACCAGGCCAAAGGCAGAGAGGTGAGGGACGTTCACAACCACATGAGTGTCTGTAATGTGCAGCGGCTTCAGGAAGCTCATTCCATCATCAGTGATGTGGACGACAGACAGCAGACCTTCAGGGAGCGGAGCTGTGAAAACACACTTTTATTTTACTAACAACCTCATTATGATGTTAGTGCTCATTCATTATGATGTTAGTGCTCATTCATTATGATGTTAGTGCTCATTCATTATAATGTTAGTGCTCATTCATTATGATGTTAGTGCTCATTCATTATAATGTTAGTGCTCATTCATTATGGTGTTAGTGCTCATTCATTATAATGTTAGTGCTCATTCATTATGGTGTTAGTGCTCATTCATTATAATGTTAGTGCTCATTCACTATGATGTTAGTGCTCATTCATTATGATGTTAGTCCTCATTCATTATGATGTTAGTGCTCATTCATTATAATGTTAATGCTCATTCATTATGATGTTAGTGCTCATTCATTATGGTGTTAGTGCTCATTCATTATAATGTTAGTGCTCATTCATTATGATGTTCTCATTCATTATGATGTTAGTGCTCATTCACTATGATGTTAGTGCTCATTCATTATGATGTTAGTCCTCATTCATTATGATGTTAGTGCTCATTCATTATAATGTTAATGCTCATTCATTATAATGTTAGTGCTCATTCATTATGGTGTTAGTGCTCATTCATTATGATGTTAGTGCTCATTCATTATAATGTTAGTGCTCATTCATTATGATGTTCTCATTCATTATGATGTTAGTGCTCATTCATTATGATGTTAGTGCTCATTCATTATGATGTTAGTGCTCATTCATTATGGTGTTAGTGCTCATTCATTATAATGTTAGTGCTCATTCATTATGTTAGTGCTCATTCATTATGATGTTAGTGCTCATTCATTATGATGTTAGTGCTCATTCATTATAATGTTAGTGCTCATTCATTATTATGTTAGTGCTCATTCATTACAATGTTAGTGCTCATTCATTACGATGTTAGTGCTCATTCATTTGATTTCTAGACCACTCAGTGTGATCAGTGAAGACCAACACAACTGTCAGTGACCCTAAACTTATTGTGACTGAGCGATCTCCAGTCTGCTCTGTGAGTTTTGAACTGAGATGTTATATCTGAATGTGGGTCAATATTTTATATATATATATATTTTTTTAATATATATATTTTTATATATGTATTTTAATATATTTTTTCTGCTTCACGTTTAATATCCACCTCACACACAAGTGATGAAACAGGCTGTTCATGTCGGTGATCACTCCCGGTTTGTGATGCACTTACAGAGGCAGAGCAGGTTTTCACTCCTCAAATACACCAGAGCAACAGCAAGAGCGACGTATCTCTCTCCGTGGTGCAAATGATCTCTTATCAAGGATATTATTTGAATAAACCTGTCTCACTTCAGAGAACATCAGATATTTCAGCAATGTTTTTGGTTCACATCAGTAGTTTATTACTACTGCACACACAATGACAGTGTAAGCTCCATAAATTCAACATATATTTAAATCTGTTGTTTTAATTCATTTGTTTATAATTGATTACATTTAGCATAAGAAAATTACTGTTATAGTTACATTTCCATTCATTTTTTGTATATATCTATAAATTCATATAGTAGGTATATATAAGTTTCTAGGAGCTGGAAGCGCAGTGTTCTAGTAGGTTCATAAGGTTCTATGAGCTGGGAGCACAGTGTTCAAGTAGGTTCATAAGGTTCTATGAGCTGGGAGCACAGTGTTATAGTAGGTTCATAAGGTTCTATGAGCTGGGAGCGCAGTGTTCTAGTAGGTTCATAAGGTTCTATGAGCTGGGAGCGCAGTGTTCTAGTAGGTTCATAAGGTTCTATGAGCTGGGAGCGCAGTGTTCTAGCAGGTTCATAAGGTTCTATGAGTTGGGAGCGCAGTGTTCAAGTAGGTTCATAAGGTTCTATGAGCTGGGAGCGCAGTGTTCTAGTAGGTTCATAAGGTTCTATGAGCTGGGAGCGCAGTGTTCTCGTAGGTTCATGAGGTTCTATGAGGTGGGAGCGCGGTGTTCTAGTAGGTTCATAAGGTTCTATGAGCTGGGAGCGCAGTGTTCTAGTAGGTTCATGAGGTTCTATGAGCTGGGAGCGCAGTGTTCTCGTAGGTTCATGAGGTTCTATGAGGTGGGAGCGCGGTGTTCTAGTAGGTTCATAAGGTTCTATGAGCTGGGAGCACAGTGTTCTAGTAGGTTCATAAGGTTCTATGAGCTGGGAGCGCAGTGTTCTCGTAGGTTCATGAGGTTCTATGAGTTGGGAGCGCAGTGTTCTAGTAGGTTCATAAGGTTCTATGAGCTGGGAGCACAGTGTTCTAGTAGGTTCATAAGGTTCTATGAGCTGGGAGCGCAGCGTTCTAGTAGGTTCATAAGGTTCTATGAGCTGGGAGCACAGTGTTCTAGTAGGTTCATAAGGTTCTATGAGCTGGGAGCGCGGTGTTCTAGTAGGTTCATAAGGTTCTATGAGCTGGGAGCGCAGTGTTCTAGTAGGTTCATAAGGTTCTATGAGCTGGGAGCGCAGTGTTCTAGTAGGTTCATAAGGTTCTATGAGCTCTTTCAGATATGATGGAGCCACAATCAGGTGAAAGATTCCACTAATATACAAGATATTATTTAATTTCATATTTGTTGCGTCTATAGCAACAGCATAGCAACCGTCTATAGCAACAGCATAGCAACCGTCTATAGCAACAAGCCGTTCTGCTAGCTCAACAGCCAATCAGGCTGCTTCCTCCCCTCCCAGTTTGTGATTGGCTCCTGGATTTGTGGTTCATTTACATACACTGTGCCAACTCAAGCAAGCGCACATGAAGTTTTGAGCGAGCAGAGGCGCTGTTAGTGTGCCTGGTGCCTCATCGCACAGAGCAGAGATGTAGAGACAGATCAGATAAGTCTCACTGCGCTCTCATTAATGTGGCACAAATATAACACCATACACTGCTGGTACAACTCTAACAACAAGTAAATCATCAATGTTTGTTTGTTTTTTGGTTGTAATGAACTCTGCAGCCTGTAGGGGGCACTAACAGGAGCTTTAATATCGCTTTAGTAAAACTCACAGAGCTCAATAATCATCTTACCATCCATGGTTTCACAGTGTGGTAGGTGGATCTGACTGACAGCACCTTCAGGACTGGACTGGATGTTGAACAGCGGCCCTGCAGCTATTTTACCAGCTGGTTGTAGGAGGCTCTCATCCCATTGGACAGTCCTGTACTGTAGCTTCGCCTCCTGAGCCACATCAAACATGAGTCCAGTCGAATTACTCGTGAACACACCTGAACCAGGACAGCTGAACCTGGAGGACACAGAGGAGCTGATCACACAACACAGACTCATGCAGCTTTTTCCTGGTTACAATAAAAACTAAAGAATGAATTTGCTGCAGATAATATGCTGTGACTGCTGCAGTGCTTCAACAGCTGGAGAAAAAACTGAACCGCTGGACAAGATGTGAGTTTTTATGTATACACACACACACATATATATTTTTTATGTAGAGCCAAAACACAACAGAGGTTATCTCAGGGAACTTTTCACATTGAGCAGTTTTAGACCGTACTCTTTAATTTACAGAGACCCTACAACACAACTTCAGGCAGAACTGGGCTCCAGGCCGGCGACCATCTGCCCTAACTGGTTGGGTTGTGAACTGTGTGTTACTGTAAACAGAGTTCTACTGTTAGTGTGAACTTTTAGCCACTAAAATTTGGCTAATTTATCAGTAATCTGGACTTTTAGCTCTTCACTAGCAGTTAGTTAATTTAGCAGCTTCAGATAATCTTGGTGGATCATGAGAAGATACGTCTGAGAAGGAAAACGCAGAGGATCATTGGTTTTTGGATTCATCCAGTTCTTTCAAAGAACCCTGTGAGGTATTGCCTTTGGATTTACTGTGGACCAGACAGTGTCATGATGTAAATTACTGAACTCTGGCTGCAGGGATTCATTCATTACCTGCTACACAGACTCTCACAGACTCAACACGTTTATTAGGTTGATAGTGAGATAGACCACACACCCCTTTAACTAGCCTAGTACCCTCAGAATAACTGATGTCTCTTTCTTTTTCATACTACTAGAAGTACAGAGAGTTACACTTCCTTTGCACCACACAGCCTTTCTAGTCTTTGCGACCACTCAAAGCGCTTTACATCACGTCATTCACACATTCACACACATTCATACACTGATGTCAGGAGCTACCATGCAGGGTGCCAAACTGCTTGTAACAGCCATATATGTATGTGTGTGTTTATTTTTGTTGTTATTAACATTGTTGGTACTGGGGGTGGCGCTGTGGCAATTTTGGTTATGTGTGGAAACAATAAATGAAGCAAAGCAACAGGAATTTTGAGGGCCAAGCCCGGCACGTGTCAGAAGGTTGCACCGGCACGCACCTGCAGTGGAAAGCCACTTACATTTGTCAAAAAACTGCTTCAAGACCTTGGAAACTGTTGTCACCCGTTGCCTGGGTGTGTTGAGGCTGGATCATTCTGCTCATACCTTGAATCTAATTGCTACCAATGAGGTTCAAAAAGCAGCATTGAATGGGCCATCACGTAAGCTGTATAGAAGTGCCATGGCTAAGTGTTCATCTATCTGGAACAAAGCACATAGATCTCCATTAGCCACAGAGGTGATTCAGGAAATTGCCAACATGCAGTTCATCATCCCGTCAGTCACAAGGTGGAGCTCTGAGTTCAGGGCCATCACAAAAGTTGTAGGGGTACCAGAAGACTAGCTGAGGAACATCTTTGACAAGCTTGGTGTCCCAATGCTTGTCACTCTGACAAACTCTGCATTCCTGAAAGAGTAAACTGAGGCTCTGCAGCCTCTAGCTGTTGCCATTGACATTCTCCAGGGGGAGAACAAATGTTACTTAGGATTTGTGATCCCAACTCTGCTGAGCCTCAAGGTAAAGCTGTCTGAAAAGCTACTTCATGTGATTTATACATCACAGATCATCACAACTATCATTAAGGCCACAGAGCAGCGCTTTGGATCGGTGTTAGATGGTAATGAGATGGCGACTGTTTATGCTGACTAAGCACTGAGAAGAGAGATGATATGAGAAGAACCCTCCTACAACAAAAACTGAGTCCTGTTGCAATGGCACAGGGTGAGCCTTCAAACTCTAATGACAACTCAGACGAAAGCTTTTTTGTCTTTGATAATGCCAAATCCTCATCTGACAGCACAGCTCACGATGAAGTCAGGAAGTACCTAGAAGATTCAGTTATCAATCTGAAAGAAGAAGAAGTTTTTTCTGAAGTACAACACCACATTGACCTCCAGTGCTCCAGTGGAGCATCTGTTTAGTCATGGAGGCAATCTTTTGACGGCAATCAGACGCCGTCAGGGTGTCATTGTTTTTATTTATCTCTTGCTCTCTGCCGGACTGTGTTGAGGTGGCTACATGCTGATTTTTTTGCTGCAGATATTTTTTATTTTTGTGAAAAATATTTCATCTTATCCCTGCTTGAATTGGTGCAGAGAGCCAAATCTTTTTTTCCTGGCCGTGGAATGATTAGCGGACCGTGTATTCTGCAAAGGAAATGTGGAAAAACGTGAGTTGTTCATTAGCAGCCGTGGCGCGCTAGCTTAGACTATTAGCCACATGAACCTTGCTAAATTTCATTAGTGAAAAATATACATTGTTGAACTGTGTCCCTGCTTCTTCTAAAGTGAAATCTGGACTGATGAGAGCCGTGTGATCTGCATTTGTGCCGGAGGATGTGTGTATATTATGGAGGACTGAAAGAAAAATGAAATAAATTAATATACCATAAAATAATTATTTAAATGTGTCATTAATTAATTAAATGTGTCATTAATTCATTAAATACCAATTAATTTTATGTAAAAAAATATATTTAATTATTTCACTATTTAATTAATTATTTCATGGTCCTGTGTTGCAGCGCACCATGAATTTATTTTATCTGTCAAACTCACCCATCAAAGTCAGTGGGCGGGGCTAACGCTGATCTAGCCTGATCCATTGCTTTGGTCTGAAGTAGCATGCCTTCGTCCCTACCCGAGCTGAAATCAGCAGGCTGAAGCTGATTTCATTTTAGGTCTAACTCTGCAAATATACCACTTTATCCACATTTCTAACCTTTTTAGGTGAGAAAGTAAAGTAGCCCTTTAGATCCACAATGTGGCGCTAATTTGTCCAAATAACACCTGTTGTTTTGTTCCTGCAAATTCGGAGGTAGCCGTAGCGAGTAACGCACTTCCGGTCATTTTCATAAAATAAAACACTTTTTGCCTTTTATTATTATTAAGAAAACCATAACGATAGAATTGGTGCTTTTAATTTGAAAACAGGAAGTGAACATACCCTCGCTATAGCTAACTTGAAACCATCGAGGTGGTGATCTGTGACATTTGTATTTTGGGTTTTTATCAGAAGTTGCGTTGCATCTTGGGTAATGTGAGTGTGAGTAGTAGCGTTGCATCTTGGGTAATGTGAGTGTGAGTAGCAGCGTTGCATCTTGGGTAATGTGAGTGTGAGTAGTAGCGTTGCATCTTGGGTAATGTGAGTGTGAGTAGTAGCGTTGCATCTTGGGTAATGTGAGTGTGAGTAGTCAGCTCTTGATGCATACTCTGCATTTCTGGAGAATCTAGTAAACCATCCAGGAACTTCTCACATACTCTAAATCGCATACTACAGTTGAAACACACTACACTACTCCAGGAGTTGCTGTAACTGATGCACTTAGATCATATGTAGAGACTGTACAAGTTTGATCAAGAATCATAGCAGACTGATGTGCAACCAGGACTTCCGTCTCTATACAAGTCAATGGAGAATTCACCAACTTCTCACTTGATTTCTAACCTCAGTAAACGTTTTCAAAATGTGTTTATGGTCTCAATCGCTAGTTTAAAGCCTTCTTCAATGCAGTATGATGTTCATTTGGGACATTTTGGCCTCCCTGATTTTATATGTGATGATAAAGCAGGGTATGCATTGCTGCTTCTCTCAGCAGCTCCGGGCAAGATTTAAAGCCATCTTGTCCTGCACCTCGCACGCTCTGGACTTTTAGTGTTGAAGAAAAAGTTTTGTTTGACAGAGTATCTAAAACCAACGTAGATGTGAATAGCGCCACCCAGTGTTTAGGAGTGTGTTCACTAGCTCTGCATCAATCCATTATCTGGAATCGATATGCCTTGACTTGATGTGCAGGGTAACCAATCAGGTATTAGGAATCCGCCCACTGACTTTGATGGGTGAGTTTGACAAATAAAATAAATTCATGGTGCGCTGCAACACAGGACCATGAAATAATTAATTAAATAGTGAAATAATTAAATATATTTTTTTACATACAATTAATTGGTATTTAATTAATTATTGACACATTTAATAAAACATTTATGTATTTAATTCCAATTTTAATTAATTAATGACATATTTAATTAATTAATGACACATTTAAGTAATTATTTAATGGTGTATTTATTTATTTCATTTTGGCACTTTCAGTCCTCCATAATACATATGATTCTTGAGCCTCTGGTGAGTAAACTTTATCGACATTATATACATGGAGTAAAATGTGTATATACTAGTGTTAACATTAACAAGACATTTATTTCATGTATGTAGTGTTTTAAAAAGAAAATAAAAATTGGTTATATGGTGGTGTTTTGTTTACATTACCCTTACTCTGTGTTTCTGTGAGAGTGAGTGGCGGTAAAAGAAAGAGATGAACGGAGGAGAAATGTTTAGCCATTTTGTTTCATGTTAATATCTAAAATATGTTCAGTTCATTTGATGGAGAGTAAGAATAGTTATTATTAGGGCTATCAGTGTTAACGCGTTGCGATTAGATTAATGCAATCCATAACCCGTTAATCTTTTTTAAATAGCACTAATCAATACATCCTCCGCGCCCCCCACGTCCCAGGCCACCATAATACCATCGCTGACTCTCTCTCATTTTATGTTCCACAAGTTCAGAAACTTGGCTCTGCACGCCAAACTGCTGCCGACTCCAGTTCCTCCATATTCTGCACTGACTTTCATCTGTAAATCCATCTTTAATACTCCTGATCTTCGAATTCCAAAACTACAACATTAACAGCTTATCTCCTACACTCTCCTCCTACTGGACAGCTTGGAATAATTTCCAACACTTTCATGACCGACACAACCTCATTTTCCCCTCGTTCTATCTTACCACTGTCATCTGCTACATCACCTATGCTCATTCTGCCATGAACATATAACACCTACTATCAAATCCTACCTCAGCGGTACCAGTTTTTCTCCAAACTAATCACAGGTAATCCCATCCCAGCCATAAACCATCCCCAAGTAAGTCACTTCTCTCTGGTCTCCTCAGCCAAGAACCAGCCAAATGGCTTCCTCTTACCGCCGAACTGCTGTTCACTTGCATACACACCATTCGCTCAGGATACCAAACTCCTCACATCGCCCTGACCCTCAAAGCGATGTTCATATTAGCATTTTTTCAGTTTCCTTGGATGTTCAGAATTCACCATGCCACCATCGCACTTCGACCCATGCCGTCTTGCTTGTATCTTGGACTTATCACTATTAACGCCTCATTAACGTATCACCGCTATATCTGCTCAGACTCAACGATCTAAGATCCGCACGAGCACGTCTCAAATAATTGGAGGTTTTTGGGGGTTCGTCACTGCCCGGGCGCAGCGGCGGATCCTTCGTCCGACCTCCCCACACCGCATCAAGAATCACCCTATCAAGAATCGTTCCGCATCAAGAATACACAATTCATTCAAATTCTGTCAATAAATCTGTTAAAACGTATCTCGTTGGTGATGTGTTCCTTGCTCGTGAACCTACAGTGAAAGGGTTACAGTAAGATTTGGTTACCTGTATGAAATGTTTGCAGAGTCAGCCAGCATGTTGGGTGTGAAGTCCTAAAATGTAGAAAGTGAAAACATTAGTTAGAGAAACTGAACAGCTGGCTCTCAGTCATACAGCTGACAGGATCCTCACTGCTTCAGGTTCTACTCTGCACTCTGTACTGTTTAATTATCACTGATTATCACTACTCCACATCACTAAATGATCAGCTGCTCTTTAACTTTACATTGAAATGATCCTGCAGGACTATGTTGGACAGCAGCTGATGGTTTCACAGATGAGGAGGTGAAAGTGAATTAGGAGTTTCTGATGGAGGAGGAAGGAGCAGAGAGTGAGAGGAAACGAGGGATGAAGATAATAGATGACAGTAAATCATGTTTGGAGCTCAGACATAAGGAGTATTAACCTCTGGAGGAAGCTGAGTGTCATTGTGTCATCAATAACAAATTAATAAACATGTAAAGGTAAAAACATTTTTATTGACTCTACCTCCTCTTCATTATCTCTGCACACAACCTGCAGCTTCATCCTCTCTGGATCATCTCTGCTGTCCTCAGACACATTGAGGGTTGTGTTGGATGTGGACGGATGTGATGAGAGATTAGAGCCATCTGATGTGGAGAAGAAGACAAACAGCACATGTTAAACTCTTCTGGACGTCCTTATGGTCCAGTGATCTAAGACACACTGAAATCTGAAACACAAAGCTCCAGTTTAAGGCTGGACAGAGACTTTCTCCACATGTATCCCGTTGATCTCTACTGGAAAACCTTTATTAGAAATAATAATATCCACATGCAGATGGTCGTGCCTTCAGACATGAGCTCTGTATGAAAAAACACAAACCTCCAGTTTAAGGCTGGACAAAGAGTTAATCTGTGTTTAATTTGTAGAGAAATTGAAGCATAAAAACAATCTCTCACTTTATGGAGAGATTTCAGATTTTATGTTAAAATAATCTAACTGGCTGCTAGCTGTAGCTTCATATACTAAATATTTGAACATCTAACTGCCAGACACCAAGTAGGCTAATTTATAAAAGGTCAAACCTTGCTTTAAAGACTGATTGGACTTCCTGGATGGTGTTTCCTGTCTGATCTGTACCTTAACAACACCACCAACACAGCCTCCTGTGTTGTTTAACTCTGAATCTCTGATAAGTGAACAAATGCACCATGATGCATTCAGAGTGGGACAGAGCTTCACCAGAAACTTCAGAGACTTCACAGAGACACAGACTCAATCTACACCAGTTGTGTTTAGATGTGTATTTTGTCACATTGACACTTTGAACTGGTCTCAGTCTCAACACTCACCTCCTTCATGTCCATCAGGTGAAGCTCTGTTTGGTGTGTTCTCCTCCCTGTAGGAATAAATAGAAACACAGCAGTTATCTGGACTGTCTTATGAAGAGGGTTCAAATAATCACACTCTATCTCTTCACTAAAGATTACTCTGTGATTAAGAATTGCAAAAGTTTTGCTCATATTGAAGTAAATTACTGAACTTAATTTCTGATTTCAGTAGAAACAGTCTCTTACTTTATGTGTGAGGGTCCAGCTTCGTCACTGATGTTTGGAGGAGGATGTCTGGACTCACAGGTGGATGCTGGAGACTCTGATTTGTTCTTTTCCTCCACACAACCAACCATCTTCTGGTTTCCAGTCCATGTGACAGGTAAACCTTCAGAACCAGTGAACCTAGACACATATATACACTAATGTATTTCAGTCAGAGACACTAATGTCAGTGAAATGTCATTAGTGAAATGACATTCACACCAAATGATTATTCAGTTTAGAGTTGGAGGAAAAGTCTCTGCTGTTTGAGGGAGACTCAGCAGGAGAACTAATCGATATTTAATAAACATACATGAACATTAAACACTTCAGACATAAGCAGGAGGTATGATGACATCACTGTACACCTGTATGAATATGAAAAGGTGAGTGGTTAACTGGTGGACAAGAAACTGATGAATGAGCCAATGATGACTGTCAGGTTCAGGCAACCTAAAACATTCAAATATCAGACAGAGGAAGACAAGACACAGGGTTAGAGTTTTTACTTGCAAGGAGAACGGACAAGTGATATACTCAGTTACAATCTCCAACCCGCTCTGGGGCATATCTCTCGAACCCTTGCTATTTATTAGATTTAGGGAAGTTCCTGGTTACATAATCGTTGTTGCGCTAAAGGATGGGGGTCACATAGCAACAACGTAATCAAGACTAACATCTTTGCATATTATCAGTTCCTTGGCACGTTATCTTCCTTTGTCAGACAGCTCTTTTGTAGACTGGTTCCGCTTTCTCTTGAAGTCGAGCACGGCTCTTGTTTCGCAACGAGAGCACAAGTTTCTCCAAATCATCAGCCTCCCGCCACGTACGCTCTTATAGAACTTCCTGAAAAACAACTCAAGCATACAGCACACTTGTACATTCTAATAGAAAAAACTAGTTGCAGTATAGAAGGTAAATATGAGATAATTTATGTACAATTATTCCAACAATGATGAAGCATGAATAAAGCAGCTGATGCTGATCAGTTAATGGAAATGTGACTTCAGTGCTCTGCTCCATTCTCCTCTCACACCTTCAACACTGACATAAGAAATGATTCACTCTACCTGGAAATACTGGATCTGTGATTGGAAGCTAACTATCATCGAAATATCTCTGAGACAAACTAATGAGCTCATTAACATGAACTGACTTCAACTCATCACTGACCTCACAGTCTCCAGTTTACAGTCTGGACTCTCCTGAAAACTTTGCAGCAGCTTCAGTCCTGAATCCTTCAGCTTGTTTCCTCTCAGATCCAGCTCTCTCAGATGGGAGGAGTTGCACTTCAGAGCTGAGACCAGATAACCACAGCTGATCTCTGACAAACTGCAGGACTCCAATCTGAATAAAGAATAAATGATGTAGATTAAAATCCATTTATAATCCAATCAGATGTGTTCAGGTTTGAAGTGTATAGTTGAACGATGTCCTCATCAATCAGTGTGTTTACATTCACTGCAGTAACCTGGTTACTATAAATCACATTTCTCCACTAAACTCCACCTTATTCTGGAAGTGTCCCAGAGGAAAAGAAAGTAGAGCAGAGATCTCAACAGTGTCTCGTTTATTTCTACTAGACAACATCCCGGTTCAATGAATCACATTTAAAATTAATTTCATTCAAAAACATTTTCATTATTTTAAACTGACGATGTAAAAAGTGAACAAACATGTTGCAGCTTGAACGTCCCTGAGCTGTTTAAGTTATATTAAATTATACATTTTAATTAAAAACAACTAAATATTGATGAAAAAAACATACATGTTTGTTGTATAAAAATATATTTTCAGTAGTTTAAAGGAGCTGAGCTGTCAGAACTATAATTAAAGATAAATAATAAAGAAAAATGTAAATCATTAAACAGTTAACAGGATTAGATTCAACATTCAGTGGAGGTTCTTTATATAAATATTAGGACTGTTAATCCATTAAATTATTTAATCATGAATAATCACACTTTGTTATTAGATGCATAGATGGATGTCATCACGGTGTTTCACAGAAAGTATTTTACAGTATTTTGAAAATACAAAAATACACAGCACTGAAGTATTTTGATACAGTGTGTGTGTGTGTGTGTGTGTGTTCTGAACTAAACACATTCATTCATTAAAACACATTAAAGAATATAATAAAGAAACATTTCTCCTTCATCAAGTAAACTGGATCAGTTTCAAACAGATATTAGTTGAGAGGATCTTCTGTATACAGATGTGACTCTTTACCAACAATTAGAAACATTCATTGACTTAAACAACTAACAGTGGACATTTTCTACACTTTCTTTAACAATCAGTCATCTTTTATAACTACACACTAAACTTTGTACAGTAAAACATAAATATGGAAACAAATGAAGTTCATGATGTAAGTTATGTATGAACATAAATTAGGTTCAGTTGTTAAACATTAAGATCAACAATTGTAACAGACAGTCAGTTTACTGACCTCAGAGTCTTCAGTTTACAGTTTGGACTCTCCAGTCCAGCAGAAAGCTGCTTCACCGATGAATCAGACAGTTTGTTGCAGCTCAGGTCCAGATCTGTCAGATGGGAGGGGTTGGACTTCAGAGCTGAGCCCAAAACTTCACAGTGAGTCTCTGAGAGTTCACAGTCATAAAGTCTGTAAGGACACAAATATTACAACATTGTTATCATGAAAGAGGAAACTTTATATTTACTTCATGTGTTTGATGACAGAACAGTTTGACATCCTGTAATGTGACTAACATCTGCTCTTCACATCAGTGGAGGGAGAGAGAGAGAGAGAGAGAGAGAGAGGTTTCTCTAATCCCTGACCCTGATTACACAAACCAGGTTTTCTAATCCCTGACCCTGATTACAAAAGCCAGGTTTCTCTAATCCCTGACCCTGATTACACAAACCAGGTTTCTCTAATCCGTGACCCTGATCACACAAACCAGGTTTCTCTAATCCTTGACCCTGATCACACAAACCAGGTTTCTCTAATCCCTGACCCTGATCACACAAACCAGGTTTCTCTAATCCTTGACCCTCAGTTGATGCCTTTAAGCACAACTAATTTCTCAAACAGTGTTGCATTCAGACAACACCTACGAGGCCTGTTAATCAGTCCAGTGAAGGAAAATAATCACAATGTGATCGTAGCAAGTGTGAAACAGCGCCAAAAATTCCCAGTGGCTGAGAGCGGTATCACAGGGGCTTCAGCATGTGAGGGTTCCTCA
This sequence comes from Scomber japonicus, assembly GCF_027409825.1. Lineage (NCBI taxonomy): Eukaryota > Metazoa > Chordata > Actinopteri > Scombriformes > Scombridae > Scomber > Scomber japonicus. The sequence continues at coordinate 801,061 of NC_070598.1, read as the reverse complement.
GATAGATAGATAGATAGATAGATAGATAGATAGATAGTGTAGTGTAAAATTTGGGTGATGAATACTAACAATGAACCATATAGTATTTGCTATTGGTGTATTTTATTAATGACTACTATTTGCTAAGGATAATCAAGACTGAAGGAGTAAGGAGAAGTATGTGATTCTGCACTTTATGATGTTTTAAGCTCTTTTGATTATATGTGATTAAATGTGTTGCACTTTCTATTATCACTATCTTAAAAAAGAAAAAGAATGCAGTAACAAGTGTTATAAAATAATAATTTGATTGTTACAAAGTCATAATTTGACTAAAATAAGATATAACCTATTACCTAGATTATCCTGACCGGAACTTAACCTCTCTGCCCATCTGTGAGTGCCAAAGCCACAGTGGAAAGTCCCCGTGCACCTGGGATGAGATCATTGCAAAAAAAGTAGTTTGACAGGATTTTGATTAGTCAAAATTTACATAAGGGAGAGAGACATCTCTCTCTCCTATGGTGGGCAGTATCAGAATTATCAGTATAAAAGGAAGAGTTGTTTAAAAAATCATTGTATCATTTTGGTATAGATGCTGTCTGTGCTATTTTGGTTCCCAAGGCTTCTTTGTCGACAAATAAACTTTGACTGCATTCAGCTGGACGACTCTTAGTGATTTTTTTATTTGGACCTTTTGAAACTTTAACTTTTAAAATAAAGTATCAAGCTGCAATCTTCTGATACTCTACATTTTGACGACCACGATAAGGGACCTCTGAGGCTAACAGGCCGTTGTCCACGTTGTGGAAAAGGAAAAGCAGTTTGTTTCATTGAGTGAATCAGTTAAACTCTGAGTAGATGGGTCTGTCTCTTTCAAGTGGAGAAGCTGCACACAATCTAAAGGACAAAACCTGACACATATTCATGTTAACACTGAGTGTGTGTGTGTGTGTGTGTGTGTGTGTGAGTGTGTGTGAGTGTGTGTGTGTGTCTATGTGTGTGTGTGTGTGTGTGTGTGTGTGTGTGTGTGTGTGTGTGTGTGAGTGTTCTGAACTAAACACATTAAAGAATATAATAAAGAAATATTTCTCCTTCATCAAGTAAACTGGATCAGTTTCAAACAGATATTAGTTGAGAGGATCTTCTGTATACAGATGTGACTCTTTACCAACAATTAGAAACATTCATTGACTTTAACAACTAACAGTGAACATTTTCTACACTTTCTTTAACAATCAGTCATCTTTTATAACTACACACTAAACTTTGTACAGTAAAACATAAATATGGAAACAAATGAAGTTCATGATGTAAGTTATGTATGAACATAAATTAGGTTCAGTTGTTAAACATTAAGATCAACAATAGTAACAGACAGTCAGTGAACTTACTCCAGAGTCTTCAGTTTACAGTTTGGACTCTCCAGAAAACCACACAGCAGCTTCACTGATGAATCAGACAGTTTGTTGTGACTCATGTCCAGACGTGTCAGATGGGAGGGGTTGGACTTCAGAGCTGAGACCAAAACTTCACAGTGAGTCTCTGAGACTCCACAGCCGCAAAGTCTGTAATGACACAAATATTATAACATTGTTATCATGAAAGAGGAAACTTTATATTTACTTCATGTGTTTGATGACAGAACAGTTTGACATCCTGTAATGTGACTAACATCTGCTCTTCACATCAATGGAGGGAGAGAGTGGGGGGGGAGGGGGGGGGCTGATATGCAACAAATGTCCAGCGCTGGAATAGAACTGGTTATAGTGGTTATATATCATTCATGTTATCTAGTAAGGAAACATGTCTCACTGTGTTTAAATGAAACAATCATTCTCATCACTCTCTCTTAGACCTGCAGACTTTAATCTTTGTTTAGCTTTAATCTTGCAGATGAAGGAGAGAACATGGAGTAACATTGAGGTTTCCATAATGTGCACAGTGTGTGTGTGTGATCTGATCTCATGTCTGTCTCCACTAAGTTAACATGGGACATCTTGATTAGTGTAATAAACTGTAAGTTAAGGAGTGTTTGTGTCGGAGCAGACTGACATCACAGTGGGAGGAGGACAGAAAAAGCAGAGTTTTTCCTCACAATGTCAAAGACACTGAATTGAACAAATATTTAACTGTTGAACTTGTTTATATTTCTACAGGCTGCTCTGTGTTAGTTTAGTGTTAGCTGGACTTCAGATGGATTATTTTAAATGTGAGTAATGATCTCTGCTTTCATCCAGCTGCTCTGCTGTTACTTTCTCTGTCTGCAGTCTTTTATCCTGCACGTGCTCACATATAAAAAGCTGATACATGAAGAGAAATCAGAGTTCTCCAGAAGAAATCTACCTGTGGAAACCAGGTTTCTCTAATCCCTGACCCTGATTACACAAACCAGGTTTCTCTAATCCCTGACTCTGATTACACAAACCAGGTTTCTTCTGAAGCTAAAGTGAGTGATGAAAATATTTGAAACACCTGCATTGATACCTGTGTGTGTGTGTGTGTGTGTGTGTGTGCGTGTGTGTGTTAGTGTGTGTGCTCTGAACTAAACACATTCATTCATTAAAACACATTAAAGAATATAATAAAGAAATATTTCTCCTACATCAAGTAAACTGGATCAGTTTCAAACAGATATTAGTTGAGAGGATCTTCTGTTTACAGATGTGACTCTTTACCAACAATTACAAACATTCATTGACTTTAACAACTAACAGTGAACATTTTCTACACTTTCTTTAACAATCAGTCATCTTTTATAACTACACACTAAACTTTGTACAGTAAAACATACATATGGAAACAAATGAAGTTCATGATGTAAGTTATGTATGAACATAAATTATGTTCAGTTGTTAAACATTAAGATCAACAATAGTAACAGACAGTCAGTGAACTTACTCCAGAGTCTTCAGTTTACAGTCTGGACTCTCCAGAAAACCACACAGCAGCTTCACTGATGAATCAAACAGTTTGTTCTTACTCAGGTCCAGACGTGTCAGATGGGAGGGGTTGGACTTCAGAGCTGAGGCCACAACGTCACAGTGAGTCTCTGAGAGTCCACAGCTCCAAAGTCTGTAATGACACAAATATTACAACATTGAAATATAGTAAATATTAGAACAGTTTGATATCCTGTAATGTGACTAACATCTGCTCTTCACATCAGTGGAGAGAGGGAGAGGGGAGGGGGGTGATATGCAACAAATGTCCAGTGCTGGAATAGAACTGGTTATAGTGGTTATATATCATTCATGTTATCTAGTAAGGAAACATGTCTCACTGTGTTTAAATGAAACAATCATTCTCATCACTCTCTCTCAGACCTGCAGACTTAATCTTTGTTTAGCTTTAATCTTGCAGATGAAGGAGACAACATGGAGTAACATTGAGGCTTCCATAATGTGCACAGTGTGTCTGTGTGATCTGATCTCATGTCTGTCTCCACTAAGTTAACATGAGGACATCTTGATTAGTGTAATAAACTGTAAGTTAAGGAGTGTTTGTGTCGGAGCAGACTGACATCACAGTGAGAGGAGGACAGAAAAAGCACAGTTTTTCCTCACAATGTCAAAGACACTGAATTGAACAAATATTTAACCGTTGAACTTGTTTATATTTCTACAGGCTGCTCTGTGTTATAGTGTTAGCTGGACTTCAGATGGATTATTTTAAATGTGAGTAATGATCTCTGCTTTCATCCAGCTGCTCTGCTGTTACTTTCTCTGTCTGCAGTCTTTTATCCTGCACATGCTCACATATAAAAAGCTGATTCATGAAGAGAAATCAGAGTTCTCCAGAAGAAATCTACCTGTGGAAACCAGGTTTCTCTAATCCCTGACCCTGATTACACAATCCAGGTTTCTCTAATCCCTGACCCTGACTACACAAACCAGGTTTCTCTAATCCCTGACCCTGATTACACAAACCAGGTTTCTCTAATCCCTGACCCTGATTACACAAACCAGGTTTCTCTAATCCCTGACCCTGATCACACAAACCAGGTTTCTTCTGAAGTCAAAGTGAGTTATAAAAATATTTGAAACACCTGCATTGATACCTGTGTGTGTGTGTGTGTGTTCTGAACTAAACACATTAATTCATTAAAACACATTAAAGAATATAATAAAGAAATATTTCTCCTTCATCAAGTAAACTGGATCAGTTTCAACAGATATTAGTTGAGAGGATCTTCTGTATACAGATGTGACTCTTTACCAACAATTAGAAACATTCATTGACTTTAACAACTAACAGTGAACATTTTCTACACTTTCTTTAACAATCAGTCATCTTTTATAACTACACACTAAACTTTGTACAGTAAAACATAAATATGGAAACAAATGAAGTTCATGATGTAAGTTATGTACGAACATAAATTAGGTTCAGTTGTTAAACATTAAGATCAACAATAGTAACAGACAGTCAGTTTACTGACCTCAGATCCTCCAGTTTACAGTCTGGACTCTTCAGAAAATCACACAGCAGCTTCACTGATGAATCAGACAGTTTGTTGTGACTCAGGTTCAGATATGTCTGATGGGGGTTGGACATCAGAGCTGAGAGTCTACGGTCAGAACGTCTGTAACATATTACAACATTGTTATCATGAAAGAGGAAACTTTATATTTACTTAATATGTTTGATGATAGAACAGTTTGACATCCTGTAATGTGATGAACATTTCTCTTTTCACATCAGTGGTTCAGCTATTCTTTTTCATAGTTTTTAAAATATTTTAGAGAGAGAGGGGGGGGGGGTGATGATATGAAACAAATGTTTGCTGCTGGAATAGCAGATTATAGTGATTATATAACATTCATGTTAACCAGTAAGCTACCAGAACACTCCCAGTTCAGCTGATGCTGTCTCACTGTACTTCAATGAAACAATCATTCTCATCACTCTCTCTCAGACCTGCAGACTTTTATCTTATTATAATTTAATCTTGCAGATGAAGGAGAGAAATCAGCCATCATCAGTACTGATGTTTCTGTGAAATCATAGATCTGTTCAGTGACACATGAACAACATTATTGTATTTATAACATGAGACAAAATGATGATGAATTGTGATATGGAATGCATTTTATCTCAATGATTTTGTTTCTGTGATCACTTAAAGCTAAAATCATTAGTGAAAAATAAGATTTGATTAATTTCCAGCTCTATGTTAGATTCACATCCGTAAGCAGGAAGATAGGTAAATAACAGAACAGTCTGGTAAGTTACACATTTTTACAGTAACGCAACATTTAAAAGTAGGAAAAGAAACTCTGATGACATCATGATATTACGTCATCCTAAATCTAAGACCATATCTAGTCTCATATCATGATACTGATATAATATCTATGTAATGCCCAGCCCTACTGAGCAGAGACCCCCCCCCCCCCCAGCTGTTCCCAGACCAGCAGAGAGATGTAATCCCTCCAGTGTGTTCTGGGTCTGTTGTAGATTACAGCTGAATGGAAACTACTTCATTATTTCCTTCCTTCATATCTACACAACAATCTTCATGAAAGCATCTCACTGATCATCTTCAGTTCAGTTTACAGTAGAAACAGTTTCTTACTCTGAGTCTGAGGATCCAGATTCATTACTGAAGTATAGAGAATAACCTTTAGACCGGTTACTCTTCATAGACAGATACCTGAACATTATAGACTCTGCTCCGTCCTCCTCTTTCTTCATCTTCTGGAGTCTGAGAGGTAAACCAGTAACACTGGAGACACACACACATACACAGTATAATAAACCCAGTCCTGCCTCTCAACTTAGTAGCTTCTCATTAGTTTACATGACTTTGACTTCAACCATGTGTGTTTTCTAGTCATCACAAAGAGAAACTTTGTTTTAAGGTCAAGGTTAGAATTGGGTTGAGACATTTAGTTTGTGAATGCATTATGTCAGTGAAGGTCCCCATAAGGACATAAAGACAAACATATCTGTGTGTCTCCATTAAAAGTCAGTTTTCTAGATTCATTTCCAGCTTCAAGTGTGAGCTGTGAATTTAATTTAAGAGCTTTCTGTAACTTTTCTGACTGTTTGTTTGCTGTTACAAACACCAACATGAAGACTTCCTCATTGTACTAGAAATCATTATTTTCCAGAAGCAGCTTTAACAAACTCAGAGTCTAACGCTGAACAGTGAGTCCATGAATCCTGAGACTGAAACTCAGAGTTTGTGTCAGAACAGCTGATCAGAGTTTGTCCAATCAGCTCTGAGTGTTTCAGTGAACTTGGCTTGTAGTTGTCTGTGGAGACTGTGGCAGATAATTAAAGGGTGCTTCCCAATACTCTTAGATTGCCTCCACGCTTCCCTCACTCGCGTCTTAGTCCCGCCCAATCAATAAAGGGCGTGTTGGCAGGTAAAGACTTTTGTGGAGGCTGCTCTCATGTTTCATCGCTCCTCCAGCTGAAATAAGTGGGACGATCATCAAAATGACGTTTCAGACCAACTTCCAGTTCAGGCGAGGAGCGAGGAGACTCTATGAGCTGATGCCTGTCTAGCCCAGTTTCACCATCAGAGTGTAAACTGTGTCTATCGAGGGTGATATCCTCTTTCTTTGAATAACCTTCCATCATATATTTCTAAATGATCTGTATTTTTACAGCTGCCCAACATATGATAATGAACTCATAACTAAAACAGCACTCCACTGATTCAGCTTTCCTATAACATTCACAAAGAATAGTTTAAAAACAGGAATAAAATCAGTGCAGCAGAACCAGAGATATCATATCTTTTATTCCACATGTTCTTTCCTGTCAATGCCTAGTGCCTACATTACCCACAATGCAATGCAACTCTATTTACTTACTGTACAGATTGAGGTGTGTTATGCTAGTAAAAGCTAACACCCCCACATTTTCAACTGCAATGTTACATTATATATTATTTTAAGGCTGATACATAAATATATAGATGGTTATATGGACATAATGTCCTACAGTACACTCTGTACAGTTTCCATCTGTATAAATGATTTAAATTAGCATATGATACATTTATTTAGAGAATAAATAAATATTATTTTAACACACAAAGAAAGAGTTTCTTCATCCATTCTGTATAAACAAAGTAGTCAGAAATAGCAGCTGATGCTTTAAGGCCCTGTGTTAAAGTCCTGAACAGCTTCTTAGTTGTTAGTTTGAGGGGAAAGCATCACTAAACTTTAGTTTCTATAGAGTTTGAATGTAAGTCTGTCAAATGAAGGTAATGTGATATCTTACGTTGGTTCTTTGGTTCAGTCACTCTTCAGATTCTGTATCAGATCCGTTCCTCCTCTTCTTCAACACAATCACTCATCACATGGACTTCATTCAGTCTGAGAGGGGAAGCAGAAACACTGGTTGTGATCTCAGGACAAAGAATTCAATCAGCTAACAGAAATAAACAGTAAAGAACGTAGAAACAACCTGCAGGACTATGGAAGATTTAAAATACCAAAATAAAAGAAATCAAACAAAATACAATAAACATTTTAAATATTGTTTCAGTTTAGTGTAAAAATGGTTTGTAATGATTCATAATTATTCAGCTTTTTGAGTTTAAATAAACTGAATTAATACATTTTCATTGGAACATAAATTTAAATGTCACAAACTTCAGCAGAGAAATGAAGAGGTTTAAGGTGTTTCAGTGTAATCCAGCAGGGGGCAGCATAGATCCATAAATACTAAATACAGCAGCAGCATTAGTCTTCATGAGGAGGAACAGGAAATGGTGATTTAAGTTGAAATGAATGAAAAAGAAAAGGCTAGATAATGAATCTACATTACTATATTAGTGCTTTTACTGAAGTAAAGGATCTGAATTGTTCTTCACTACTTTATAGAAAAGAGCAAAGTGTGTATGTGAGCCTGGCTCAACACCAACACAACAGGAAAGTAACAGAATAATGAACACATAGTTTTTCTTTACAGGAAAATCAGAACAATGTTAAATCATCACTCACCCTGTTTTCCTCCTTCTGCTCTGTCAACTCCAACCTCTAATAACTGACTGCTGATCAGTTTATTAAGAGAAACTTTGACTCTGGTTTAAATCCAACAAACAGACTTCAGATAAACATGTGTGTGCTTCTTAACTGTGACTTCTCTCTATTTAGAGCTCAGCAGTGAGTCACATAACATTGCTATGAGGACACACAAACCAGGAAAAGAAAAAAGGGAACAATTAAAGTGAGAAATAATCATCACATTGATCAATAATGACAGTAATCATTATTTACAGTCCTGATATTAACGCTCACCTGGTTCAGACTCGCTGTTTCCTCTTTCTGCTCCCATGAATTAAAATGTCTGACTGAATACTTTCAACTTTAACTTCCTGTTTGCTCCTCCCGCCTTCTTTACATGAAACTTCTTCTTTACTGAAGGTCACGTATCTGTGTCTGCAGTAACACTATCCGCTGTGTTTAGCAGCACTTGTGATGACCGTCATTTAACCACATATAGTCTGTTTCCTTGTTCTCTCTAACTTTGTCCTGTATGTGTTCTCCACCCAAAAACCACAACATGGTCACATTGATAACCAGATGTAACCTTTTATGGGCTGTTTGTGCTGTAACATCATTAACACAACATCTTTTATGACTCAGATTCTGAGATGATAGTTACAAGTCATGTTTCTGTCAGCAGCTATAACAAGCTTTTAAAATACAACACATTGTTAAAGATGAAACCAGTCAGCAGTGTGTAGTCGGCTCAGATGTCTATGAGTTGTTAACAGCTCCACCAAATACTGATTCTTCCCTCTAAACTTCTCACATGCTTTCATTTCAATAAATGTTCAAATGATCCAATATTTCAGCAACAATCAAAGATTAGAGAAAAAGTCCAAAAACTGAGAGCTCAGCAGTGAGTCACATTAAATTAGAACTGTTGGGGTAAAAATGTTATTTATTGTTTATTAGTGTCTGTATTTAATTATATTCTGATTGTGAATGCATTATTTAATAACTCTCAATATGATCAGTCAGGAATGTTCAGCCTCACATGAAATGACGACAAATGATGTAAAATATAAATGTGTTTAAAAAGTGTCTGATAGACTCTAACTTATGTTAATTTGATCCATAATAACAGCTAATGAGAGAAATAACATCATGAAAAGATAGTTAACAGATTTTGAACTAGATGATGAATCAGAAAACTAAATGTGTCTCCACTTCCTGTCAAACTGCAGTGATGTATCAATCAGTCTGATCAGCTGCAGCCAATCAATCAATAAAAGGACGTGTCTGCCAATTCTGCTGAAAGTGAGGCTTCAACAGACTTGTAGAATTGTGATTCAGTTTATTTGAACAAAGACAGAGACTGAAAGGGTTCACCCAAATCCACCTTTTCTAAGCAGGGAAACGCATGCTAAAACACATGACCAGATGCTTCCTGTTTCTAGCCTGAGTGCCACTTCACTCTCATTTATCAAACTCAGCCACTTGGTGCACTAACACACCACACTAATGATATCCTGCTCTTTGGTACATTCCTGCACATACACTGTGTCTTCACATGAATCAACCTTTACATCTAAAATGTTCTGTTCCTTATAATAAATGTTTTCCTTCAAATGAAGCTGTCAAACATTGAATCGACTAACACATAAAACACAGATTGTTGTGGAACTCAAAATGTTAAATGTATTGTGTTATTAGTCTGTGCACATCAGATCATTAGGAACATGAAATGTAACAAGAAAGCAAAGTATAGCAGTAGTCTGTTCCTTAACTCTGAGCCATAGTTAGAAAGCAGCTTAGACAACAACATCGATGCATCAGGCCATCACTACGATAAACTTCTGGAGGCCACACAATGTTTTCTGACACTTTCATCAATTAAACAATTAAACTGAAATAGAATAATCAGATTGATCAATAATGACCGTAATCATTATTTACAGTCCTGATATTAACACTCACCTGGTTCAGACTCGCTGTTTCCTTTTTCTGCTCCGATGAATGAAAATGAAGTCAGTCTGAATACTTTGAACTTTAACTTCTTGCCTGTTTGATCCTCCCCCATACCCCTTTCCTTTTTCCTGTTCACTGGAAACTTAGTCTTTACTGGAAGTCATGTTTGTGTGTGTGTATGTGTGTGTATGTGTGTGTGCGTGCGTGTGTGTGGTACACAGTTAAAAAGTCACATGATGTGACGTAAGCATTTCTTTTTTTAGATTTTATACTGTTTGTTTCATATTTCGTCAGCCTCATAGCATAATTGCCTAAGTCATTTTTTGGCCAAATTGAGATATCTGCCTAACTTTACTCTCCTACCACTGCTGCATCATCCTGTATGTCTGCCTATGTCCTTGGCCAATCACAACACTTATTATAAGCCAAAAACACTAACTGCCTAAGTCATCTCTTTGACTTAGGCAGTTATGATACAAGCAAAATGGCAGAAAGAATGAGCTGTTCCTGTTTAATGGTGAAACATCAAAATTCCTCACATCACCACAAAGCAACCAAATCCCTAATCAGAAAGTTTTTGATAACTTTTCATCTCCAATGTCTCAAGCTGTTTCTGAGTGAATTTGAAGTCAGTCGGATTAAATCCCTATGAGGAGTTTGTTAAAGTCCGAGGTGTGGAAAACGCCAAAATCGCGCATATTTTTCAAAATGGCCGACTTCCTGTTGGAGTGAGGGTATGGGTCCAAGAGACTTTTTTTTGTGTCTTTACAAGATACATATGTGTACCAAATTTCGTTTGTCTATGTCAATCTGACTTGAGGGGCTCAATTTTTTTTCAATTTTCAAGGGGGCGCTATTGTATCCAGTAGGTGGCGCTATGGAGCTGACACAGTATTGATGCATAGACGTGTTCAGGGTGGGACCCTCTACATGCGTGATTAATTTGGTGTAGATCGGACGATGTTTGTATATATGTAATGTGATTTCTAAAAAATGTGTTTTTTCTTGTTTCCCAAAAACATTGAAATATGACTTAGGCAATTATGCTATGAGGCTAACGATTTGTGTCTTGTTGTGTATCACCTGACTGAAGGTCAGTGAAGGACCTGTGACCTTTGACCTCGGTTCTGTTAGCTTCCAACAGCGTCCCCTTCTGGTCGAGCTGCAGAAATCAGATGAAACCCAGAGCTGAGATGAATTCTGATGAATGTGTAGCTGACAGTTAAAATGTTGAAATGAGGGGGAGGGGTGCTATGACTTTTGGTGTTGAAATTCCAATTTTTCCCAAAGTTATTCCCAAAAAAACGTGAGATTTCTCCGTTGAAAATGAATGGGAATTTTTTGAAAACCCCCAAAAATTTCACCTTTTTTCACCTTTTTTCAGAGTCACTTAGCTCGCTCATACATGCACGTTGAAACGTGATTCAAACTTTAAAACAGAAGAAAACTTGTCCTCTCTCGAAAAATACCAAACTGTTTTTACATTACATGTAAACTTTTCAAACTATGAGCAGTCAAACGAGGAGTGGAAATCACTTTTTCTTCAAAGTTAGAGTGGAAGCGGCAGTTAGCTAGAGTATGAGAAGCAGTAAAAAATAACCTTCATTTTTATTTTTAACTCGAGCTCACGGCCAAACTGTAAAAAGGAGACAAATTCTTTTTTGTCAAAATGTAGACATAGGTGTTGGGATTCATAAAATGTGACATTGACAGGCGGGGTCTGCACAAAATTTAAACGGGGGGGGGGGAAGTACACTTTAATACATTTCAATAAACATTTTAATGTTTAAATGTGATTAACATTGACTTAATATCTTCAGGAATGTTAAATTGAGAATAAAGTACATTCATAAAGAAAAAATAAATTGTGTACTCGTCCCGGCAGTAGCCCCGTGGCACTCAACATTTCCCTGGAATTTTCAAGTTAAAACTACAAATGCTTTTTAATGATTCTGACTTGTGTTTGGTGTTCAGACCTCCACATACCTTCCTGCAGGTCTAGTTTAAAACTCCTCAGTCCTTCAGTAGGAATCAACGAGCTCCTGTCCACCAGGCAACGTTTGTGTGTGTAACAGCTGGTGAGTGTGGACCCAGTTGCAAGAAGGGGAAGCGAGGCAGAGGTACAAAGTCCAGTAAGGCAAGTTCTTTAATCCAAGAGGAGGCAGGTGGTCATACACGAAAAGGCTAGCAGGAATCAGGCAATCAAAACAGGCAAGGAGCAGGCAGAAAATCTGAGGTCAAAAAACAAACCGGTCTTACACAAAGAAACAAACGCGAGAAAGCAAGAACACAGAGTAACAAAGACAATCTGGCAAGGAAGACATGGTGGGGGGGGCAAGGTTATACACAGGGAGGCAAGACACAGGTGAAACAAATAGGTAATCAACTAAGGCGGGAAAAAGAACAAAGAGGGGAAGTAAAACTGACAGCACAGGGGAAGACTAGACTTTCAAAACAAAACAGGAAGTGTACAAGACAACATAAAATACTGTGTGTGTGTGTGTGGTTTTCTAGGTTAAGGTTCTTACTAAATGTTAAGCAACAGAAACACCTGAGAGTAGAAGATGAGTTGGTGTGAGACTTTCTGCTACTGTAGGTTCAACAGTTTTGAAACTTCTGGATCCACCTCACAGAGAGCAGCGATCAGAGCTGAACTGGCTTCTGGTCCTGTTTTTCGCACCATGTCGATCAACGCTCCTGCTTTCTTTGCTCTGTTTGGGTTTTCAGCAGACTCCATTTCCCGTTGCAGGAAGGGGAAGCGAGGCAGAGGTACAAAGTCCAGTAAGGCAAGTTCTTTAATCCAAAGAGGAGGCAGGTGGTCATACACGAAAACGCTAGCAGGAATCAGGCAATCAAAACAGGCGAGGAGCAGGCAGAAAATCTGAGGTCAAAAAACAAACCGGTCTTACACAAAGAAACAAGCAAGAACACATAGTAACAAAGACAATCTGGCAAGGAAGACATGGTGGGGGGGGTCGGGTTATATACACAGGGAGGCAAGACACAGGTGAAACAAATAGGTAATCAACTAAGGCGGGAAAAAGAACAAAGAGGGGAAGTAAAACTGACAGCACAGGGGAAGACTAGACTTTCAAAATAAAACAGGAAGTGTACAACACAACATAAAATACAGAATCTGACAGTGTGTGTGTGTGTGTGTGTAGATGGAGTTGCTCTCACTCTCTCTTTCTTTTCATAAATCTATTGTACATCTCTCTTTCTATTTCTATCTTCCTCTCTCCATCCAGTGCCAGCATCATTACTGTATGAATGAATGTAGTCACACACACACACACACACACACACACACACACACACACACACACACACACGTAGAAAAAGAAGGGTTATTTGACTTTTATCTTTTTGTATATGGAAATAAACAATAAATACTGTCAAATCATTTTAAACTGACGTCTGTTGTGTTTTTTCATGTTTTCAATTAAGAATTAAATTAATCAACAAAATAATTAAATAATAATAATCTGTCATGATCTCATTTAACGTGTGTAAGGCTACGTTTCAGCATTAATTTACTCTCTCAGTGTGTAGTGGATGTTCGTTCATTTACATTTGAGTCACTTGGCTGCTTCTTTAGTTTGTTGTTTAGACGTGTTTCCATGTTTCTCACAAATCCACAGTCAGAGGAACAGTTTCAATCAATCAATCTTTATTTATATAACACCAGATCACAACAACAGTTCTCTCAAGGCTAGAGTGCATTTTACAGTCAAATCCTTCTGAAGAACAAAATTATTACACAAAGGAGAATTCATCCACCTGTAATCTAAAGGAATGTATTCCAGGATTCAAAGGTCCAAATGAATGCTGATAAAAAGCTGTATCAAGATAAACTATCCATCAATATATCCTGAACTGTGGTGCAGCACAGAGCTGTGAGTTTAAGGTTCTTACTAAATGTTAAACAACAGAAACACCTGAGAGCAGAAGATGAGTTGGTGTGAGACTTTCTGCTACTGTAGGTTCAACAGTTTTGAAACTACTGGATCCACCTCACAGAGAGCAGCGATCAGAGCTGAACTGGCTTCTGGTCCTTTTTTTCGCACCATGTCGATCAATGCTCCTGCTTTCTTTGCTCTGTTTGGGTTTTCAGCAGACTCCATTTCACCATCATTAATGATCTCTTGCTCCAGGAGTTTACCCAGCAGTGTGTTTAGATTAGAGTCAGACACTCTGTCAATGAACTGTGTCCGAACAGACAACAGCTGTTTATCTGCTGGGACACTTGGCGTCACTGCTGGGACACTCAGAGTCTGCTGAACCAGGACCTGGAAGATGAGAAGTCTGTTTAATAACCAGCTGAGAGTTCGTAGAGGAGACAAGAACAGAACCAAAACAAAAATGCTTCAAGATTTAAAGTACAGTATCTCTGATTCAGAGCTGAAACTAATGATTATTTATATTATTGATTATTTTCTCTCTGATTGTCTATAAATGCCACAAAGCACTAATCCTCGTCTTTGGTTGAGATCTGCAAATGTCTCAAAAATATTGAGTTTACAATGATAGAGAAAAGATAAAAGCAGTAAATCTAAGAAGCAGAATCTGTAATGTTTGACTTTTCTGATTGAAAGGATGATTAATTTTCTGTCCATCATCTCTTCATGAAGTGACTGCTGGTTTCAGCTCTATGTTGTTATGTGTTGTTGGAACTTGTGTTTATGGTGTAAAATATGAATTATCTTCATGAAGCCACTGTCACAGACAACTTGCTGTTTTATTCAATATGACTGTTTATGAAATAAATGTGCAGTAGTTGTGATGTTTCTCCCTGATACTGCAGCTTCTTTGTTCATCAGTGATGTTCTGTCTCCATCTAGTGGCTGAAACAAAGAACAACACTCTGACCTGCTGACAGTCTGTCCTTTGTTTGTAATGCTGTTACACATTGTTTTATTTCAACCTCTTCTTCCTCTCCTCATTTAACATCAGGCCATCATCATCTTCTCTTTGTGTATGTTCAGAATAAATTGATGTAAATGTGTCAGATGTTCAGAGCAGCTCTGAACAACATCAGCAGTCTGTATGTTACTTTGTGATTTACTCTCATAAACTTCTCTGAGACGCCGGATGGTGGTCCAGAATCTCTTCGAAGCCGTCCGGAAGTCTTTTTCCATGGCCTCGCCAAACTCCTCCCATGTCTGGGTTTTTGCCTCAGCAACTGCCTTAGCTGCGCTCCGCTTGGTACCTGCCTGCTGCCTCCGGAGTCCCACAGACCAAAAAGACCCTATAGGACTCCTTCTTCAGCTTGACGGCATCCCTCACCGCCGGTGTCCACCAGCGGTCCCACCGTCCCACCAGCATGCCTTCCGGTAAGAAAGCAGGGCCGGGGGACTCGGGTGTGGGCTCTCCTATCTCTGGGGTGGAGGTCGCCGAGGTGATTAAAAAACTCCTCGGTGGCAGGGCCCCAGGGGTGGATGAGATCCGCCCCGAGTTTCTCAAGGCCCTGGATGTTGTGGGGCTGTCATGGTTGACACGACTCTGCAGCATCGCATGGACATCGGGGGCAGTGCCTCTGGATGGGCAGACTGGGGTGGTGATCCCTCTTTCTAAGAAGGGGGACCGGAGGGTGTGTTCCAACTATAGAGGGATCACACTCCTCAGCCTCCCTGGTAAGGTCTATTCGGGGGTGCTGGAGAGGAGGGTCCGTCGGATAGTCGAACCTCGGATTCAGGAAGAGCAGTGTGGTTTTCGTCCAGGCCGTGGAACTGTGGACCAGCTCTACACCCTCTGCAGGATCCTTAAGGGTGCATGGGAGTTTGCCCAACCAGTCCACATGTGTTTTGTGGACTTGGAGAAGGCATTCGACCGTGTCCCTCGAGGAGTCCTGTGATGGGTTCTCCGGGAATACGGGTTACCGCACCCCCTGATAAGGTCCGTCCGTTCCCTGTATGACCGGTGTCAGAGCTTGGCGATTTCTAGGTGCAGCCAGGGCCTTCAGGGGGGTCCGGTTTGGTGACCTCAGGATTGGGTCACTGCTTTTTGCGGATGATGTGGTCCTGTTGGCTTCATCACACCGTGACCTCCAACTCTCGCTGGATCAGTTCGCAGCCGAGTGTGAAGCGGCCGGGATGAGAATCAGCACCTCCAAATCCGAGTCCATGGTCCTCAACCAGAAAAGGGTGGAGTGCACTCTCCGGGTCAGGGATGAGATCCTGCCCCAAGTGGAGGAGTTCAAGTACCTCAGGGTCTTGTTCACGAGTGAGGGAAGGATGGAGTGTGAGACCGACAGGCGGATCAGTGCGGCGTCTGCAGTAATGCGTACTCTACACAGATCCATCATGGTGAAGAGAGAGCTGAGCCGAAAGGTGAAGCTCTGGATTTACCAGTCGATCTTGGTTCCTACCCTCACCTCTGGTCATGAGCTTTGGGTGTGACCGAAAGGATAAGATCCCAGGTACAAGCGGCCGAAATGAGCTTCCTCCGTAGGCTGGCTGGGCTCTCCCTTAGAGATAGGGTGAGAAGCTCAGTTATCCGGAGGGAGCTCGGAGTAGACCCGCTGCTCCTCCACGTCGAGAGGAGCCAGATGAAGAGGCTTGGGCATCTAGTCAGGATGCCTCCCGGACGCCTCCCTGGTGAGGTGTTCAGGGCACGTCCCACCAATAGGAGACCCTGGAGAAGACCCAGGACACGCTGGAGAGACTATGTCTCTCGGCTGGCCTGGGAACACCTCGGGATCCCCCGGGAAGAGCCTGGACGAAGTGGCTGGGGAGAGGGAAGTCTGGGCTTCCCTGCTTAGGCTGCTGCCCTCGCGACCCAACCCCGGTTGAGCGGAAGAGGACGGTACGGTATGGTAAGTTCTCTGACCTCATTGAGAATAGTCCATATGTTGTTTTTAATCATGTTAGCAGCTTAATGGGTGATAATGACAGTCTGTCTAAATAAACTACTAACTGTACTTCACATTGCTGCCACACCTTCACATCGTCTCTCTGAGTACAGTCTGACTTCACTCTCTATTTCAGTATATCAAACTTTAGGACTAATAAAAATATTCACATGTGGATTTTGACAAAGAGCTCCTCTACAAGACTATTAAAGATGCTGAACCTTCCTCCTGTATCCTAGTCAAACATGTAGTGGGGCTTTTGGGGGGGTGGTTGTTTTGTCCAGCTGCTGGATCCAGAGGAACTGAAGCACTAGTATGATCAAGAACAGTGAGCAGTGAGTTCCTTTCTGAAGACTGAAGTGTTACTTTCCAACACACCTGCATCTGAGATCATTCAATGTTCGAATGTATGACAGAAAATAAGAAAAAGCTTGATGTAAACTTACCTCTGCTGGGAGATTCCTCTCTTGATGTTTCCTTCTTGGAGCTGGAAGACAACCAGAGAACAGACTGAAGTTAAATAACCCAACAGTCACCATTAAACCTTTTAGAAATGAACATTTTAACAGAGTCTCCATGTGGCAGCAGACAGGGAGGAGCTATCCAGGTAGAAATGGACAAATTACTTCTTTACAAAATACATGTCAACTAAAAATCCTCATGTAAGTCATCAGGTGTAAGAGTTTGTAAAAGCTTCTGTCTGGAGTTACAGTCTGTATCTACTCCCTCCATGTTTGAGTTTATTAACCTTTAAATCTGAGATGTTAACATCATGATTACATTCATTAAAACACTGAGTGACAATAATCCTCAAACACTCTTCTAACCATCTGGATTAAAACACTGATTCATTCAATGTAATTAAACTAAAACACAGACTGTATTATAAAATGTTATCAGAATTATTTGACTCATAAGATTCCTGGTTAAATAGTGTACTGGTTAATGATCTGAGTCAGAATCAATGAATAACTGCTCTGTTCTACTATCAGGTGGAGAGTTACTGCAGGAGGATGAAGACTTTACCCTTCAGATCCATTTTATACTTCCAGACTTCTGGATTTGTTTGATCCTGGACCGTTAAAGTCACTTTGTGTGCATTGTCTTTGTCTGTTGGGAAGCAGATCTCAAACGTTTTGTGATAGTCTGGTCCAAACTCCAGGTCAAAATCTGCTTTCTGAAACCAGAAGTATCCAAAGTGAACTAAAGGTAACAAGCAGCAGTTTATGAATCATGTTACAAAGACTTTTATCAGATATTACAAATTGAAATACTCACATCAGGCTGTATTATAACGGCCTCAGGACAGAGAACACTGTAACTTTCATCTCTGATGAGTTTACAGTTGGAAGGAGCGTCGATGTAGTCAACATATGGATACTGTTTAGTCACCTGAAAAGACACCAGAACATTATTATTATTATTATTATCAGTAAAGCCTGACTTTATCTCAGCAGATATATCAGCATCAGGACATTAAAAGTCTGATAAGCAACAACTGGATCTTATGTTCACTCATCTGTAGTGTGTGACAGCTATATTCATCTGCTTACATACAGTAATGTACAGTCAAGAGAAGAAGAAGAAAAGAAGAACAGAAATGTTAAATGCCACATGTTTGGGATCATGGAAACATTTCCATCTCCAGGTAACTTTCTGGGAGAAATAACATCTGTTCAGGTGAGTATCACTGAAACACACCTGAGGCCTGTACTACGAAGCTGGATTAACATACCCAGGATATCTCTCCGTTACCTGGGTTGATTTACCCAGACATTCGCAGTCCAGGATAAACGGTACTACGAAGCTGGTTATCAACTCGGTAATTGAACCCAGAGTTTTCCAATCTGGATCTCTGTGCGCTCACATAAAGGGGAGGTGTTTGCAGCGTCTGACCAATCACAAACATGCAGAAACCCTGCAGAGCAGCCTACTTTACCATGGAGGAGCAGACAATTATTCTTCAACAATATGAAGAATTCAAACACATCATCCAGGCCAAAAGCAACACTGATGCAGCAAAAGCCAGGAAGAAATGCTGGCAGAAAATAGCTGACTCTGTTAATGCATAAATTCGTATTGTATAAATTGAGATTACATAATATTAATTTATCAGACAATATAAACGGACAGCACTCTGATCACACAATGCCACTTTATTATGGCACAGACGTTTCGGGCAGAGCGCTTCCT
Source organism: Scomber japonicus (assembly GCF_027409825.1). NCBI lineage: Eukaryota > Metazoa > Chordata > Actinopteri > Scombriformes > Scombridae > Scomber > Scomber japonicus. Next base: position 782,119 of record NC_070598.1, on the reverse strand, counting down.
CAGTGCCCTTCCTCTCATAAGAGACATTAAGTTAGTTTAATATTCAACATTCAAAATACAAACCTATTATGTGCTTCAACCATTTGAGTGAATGATGTCAAACCAACTGTATAACATACAGACTAATATCCCTCATGTGCCACAAGGCTTATTTTACAAATATATCTTTTCGTCAATTTTTTACAATTACAATAAATAAATACAGTTATTATGCTCCCTGACCCTTTGATCTCAGGATGTCAAACCAACTGTATAATATACAGAATAATATCCTTCATGTGCCTCAATGATTATTTTTTAAATATATATTTTGGTCAATTAAAAGATTGCATCTATCACTAAAAACTCTTTCTCTCCTAAGCGCTCCTCTCGCGATCCGCACCAATGTTAACAGGATCTTTTAAGAATGGGCAGGTCATTTTCTAAGAGAACTGATTGGTCAGGAAGTGGTGCTTTTATACTCGTTGATCTCTTATCCAGAACATAACCTGCTCCGGAGCAGGTTAGCCGTTCAGCATTAATTACCATGGTGATTTACCCCGGTAAGAAGTGAACCAGCTTCGTAGTACGGAAAACCCAGGGTTAACCCTGAAGTTACCTCGATAAGAGAAAATCCAGCTTCATAGTACAGACCTCTGGTCTGTTTGTATCATCACAATATAAACAATCTGTTATTGTCATCAGTTATGTTGCATTAATCAACTTTCTACGAAAAGCTTAAAAGAAAGTGAAGCAGTAACATAAAAACAAAGTTTTACCTCTGACAGAGGGACGTTCCTCGGCAGGAGAAACACGTCAAGATACTGCTCCTGTGTTTCTGGTTGTGGTTGTTGGAGGAACAGCAGAATGTGTCCATTAATTGGCCTTCTGGTGTTAAAAACGCTGTTAATAAAATCCCAGACCAGGCCGAAGGCAGAGAGGTGAAGGACGTTCACAACCACATGAGTGTCTGTAATGTGCAGCGGCTTCAGGAAGCTCATTCCATCATCAGTGATGTGGACGACAGACAGCAGACCTTCAGGGAGCGGAGCTGTGAAAACACACTTTTATTTTACTTCCTTCTGTTGGCCTCATATTCAAGTTAGAGTATTAAAGACCACATCTATTTAACATTGTTGGGAATCATTAGTTTACATTTATAGCAGACCAGATTATTATGGGATGGACTGACATGTTTCAGATGGCAGGAATGAAAATGAGTCCTCCTCAGTATTTGTTGTGTAATAGTTTCAGAAAGATGAAGATTGATGGAGAACAAAACAGGATGATTTTTGTATCATCATTTTCCAAATGAACAGATTTTTAGGTATCCTATTACGTCAAACGGCTTAAACAATTCTGCTGTAAATGGGGAGAAAATCTGTCCCAGTGTATGGTTTGAGCTAAGCCCTGCATGTTTACAACGTGTGGCCACTCACAAACTAGCTAGCTAGCTAACAGCTAACAGCTAACGTTAGATCATCTAGCTTCCTTGTAAATGTTCTAATTTCAGATTTTAAACATGGCAGCATGTGATGTCATTTGTGTGGTACTGTTAAAGTTAGTTGACATTGCTTATGTGGTTTATAGAAAGTTTAGAGTTTTAGCTTGATACCATTTATGACACAGATTTGGTGCCAATTTTAAACTTTTTTTTTTTTTAAACCCCAAAAATACCAAAAGACCTTGAGGTACAGCATTGAAAAATGTGTGCTTAGATTTGATATCAAAACCGTTGGAGATTTTATACAAGAATTGCATTTTAGCAGAGATTGGATGGTCTTACAAGACAAATACTGTGGAAAAGGACTGATTGCTTTAAAATGTAATTTATTTCTGAAATCAAATAAAACTACAGTCTTAAACTGAGTTACACTACAAACATACACAGCGCTGTACACAGTGAAATGTGCTGTGGTTATTCACATGAATGAAGTACATATATGTTGGGTCTCTTTAAAATTAGATCTGCTCTATGTGTAAAGAGCCTTGAGATGACTTTGTTGTGATTTGGAGCTTTATAAATAAAGATTGATTGATATAAAACCTGTAGTGAACAACAGTCTGTAATCATACAACAGAATTAGAAGAAACACTCAAGTACAGAGTGAGGATTATTTTGCTGAATACACATAAAAAGATAATTGAGTACGGTCAGACCGTCTCTGCTACTGAAACAAGGTCAGCTGTTCAGCATCAGTTACAATGGTGATGTACCCGGTAAGAAGTGAGGACTAACTGTCTCTTGATGGATGATGCTCCAAAACCAGGTTTACATTAATCAAGGGAGGAATGGGAGTCCGACTTGGGTGTAACAATAGGTACAGAGCTCTGGTCTGAACTGCGTTGAAAAAGTCTAACTGCCACTATTAACTCCAGATACAGGCTGACATATTATAACTTACGCCACTGAAATTGCATAAATATAAACCTGAGATATCCAGCTTGTGTTTTAGATGTAGTATAGAGGAGGGCTCATTCCTACACTGCACAAAACTTAACACATTCTGGCATGATTTTTCTGACATCATGACAAAACTTCTAGGAGTGCATCTTCCACTAGATCCTCAAACCTGTCTATTAGGAGATTCTACAAATATTGATGCACAATTAAGAAAAGCTCAAAAGAAGTTTCTCTCATTGGCCTTGTGTGTTGCCAGGAAGTGCATCGCCATCACATGGAAGTCTGACTCCCAACTTTCTATAGGAAGATGGGTTTCAGAAATGAATAGCTGTGTTCCACTTTAAAAAATTACATATAGACTCAGGAAAGACTACAATACTTTAACAGAGATGTGGCATCCCCCTATTTGGTATATATTGACACATTGTCAGCCTCTATGATGGACGAGTTGTAGATTTACAAGCTTCTGTCTACCTTGCCTCTCAACCTTTTTTTTTTTGTTATTATTCCTCTTTTTAGTAAAACTCACAGAGCTCAATAATCATCTTACCATCCATGGTTTCACAGTGTGGCAGGTGGAGCTGACTGACAGCACCTTCAGGACTGGACTGGATGTTGAACAGTGGCCCTGCAGCTGTTTTACCAGCTGGTTGTAGAAGGCTCTCATCCCATTGGACAGTCCAGTACTGTAGCTCCGCCTTCTTACTCATAGCAAACATGAGTCCAGTCAAAGTACACCTGAACACACCTGAACCAGGACAGCTGAACCTGGAGGACACAGAGGAGCTGATCACACAACACAGACTCATGCAGCTTTTTAAAGAATGAATTTGCTGCAGATTATTGGCTGCAGGGCGCTCTGCTGTCCTCATGGTTAAGGCTCATACTATATAAACACAATGTCCATGATTTGATTCCCAGCCAGAGGACCTTTGTTGCATGTTATATCTTCTCTCTTCCCTTGTTTCCTGTCTCTCTACACTGACTCAAATAAAGGCAATAGAAGCTAAGAAAATATAATTTGCTGTGACTGCTGCAGTGCTTCAACAGCTGGAGAACAAACTGAACCGCTGGACAAGATGTGAGTGAAGCAGCAGCTGCAGGACTATGAAGAGTATGAAAAGTGTTAAAAGTAAATGTAAAAGTGAAGAGTAATCAGTGAAAGGAGATGACAGGACCGTTGAATCTGAACTAAAATGAGTTAAATGACTGTGGAGCTATCTGAAAGCAGGTGAAGTGTCATCACTGAAAGAAGTTGATGAGGTTGAAGGTTGAAATCTTGTTCATCTTATGATTTGGTTACCTGTATGAAATGTTTGCAGACTCAGTCAGCATGTTGGGTGTGAAGTCCTAAAATGTAGAAAGTGAAAACATTAGTTAGAGAAACTGAACAGCTGACTCTCAGTCATACAGCTGACAGGATCCTCACTGCTTCAGGTTCTACTCTGCACTCTGTACTGTTTAATTATCACTGATTATCACTAGTCCACATCACTAAATGATCAGCTGCTCTTTAACTTTACATTGAAATGATCCTGCAGGACTATGTTGGACAGCAGCTGATGGTTTCACAGATGAGGAGGTGAAAGTGAATTAGGAGTTTCTGATGGAGGAGGAAGGAGCAGAGAGTGAGAGGAAACGAGGGATGAAGATAATAGATGATAGTAAATCATGTTTGGAGCTTAGACATAATGAGTATTAACCTCTGGAGGAAGCTGAGTGTCATTGTGTCATCAATAACAAATTAATAAACATGTAAAGGTAAAAACATTTGTATTGACTCTACCTCCTCTTCATTCTCTCTGCACACAACCTGCAGTTTCATCCTCTCTGGATCATCTCTGCTGTCCTCAGACACATTGAGGGTTGTGTTGGATGTGGACGGATGTGATGAGAGATTAGAGCCATCTGATGTGGAGAAAAAGACGAACAGCACATGTTAAACTCTTCTGGACGTCCTTATGGTTATGATCTAAGACACACTGAAATCTGAAACACAAAGCTCCAGTTTAAGGTTGGACAGAGAGTTAATCAGAGGCATAAAATGTATACACATTTTATTTCATGTGTTTAATTTGTAGAGAAACTGAAGCATAAAAACAATCTCTCACTTTATGGAGAGATTTCAGATTTTATGTTAAAATAATCTAACTGGCTGCTAGCTGTAGCTTCATATACTAAATATCTGAACATGCTGCCAACTGCCAGACACCAAGTAGGCTAATTCATAAAAGGTCAAACCTTGCTTTAAAGATTGATTGGACTTCCTGGATGGTGTTTCCTGTCTGATCTGTACCTTAACAACAGCACCAACACAGCCTCCTGTGTTGTTTAATTCTGAATCTCTGATAAGTGAACGAACGCACCATGATGCATTAAGAGTGGGACAGAGCTTCACCAGAAACTTCAGAGACTTCACAGAGACACAGACTCAATCTACACTAGTTGTGTTTAGATGTGTATTTTGTCACATTGACACTTTGAACTGGTCTCAGTCTCAACACTCACCTCCTTCATGTCTATCAGGTGAAGCTCTGTTTGGTGTGTTCTCCTCCCTGTAGGAATAAATACAAACACAGCAGTTATCTGGACTGTCTTATGAAGAGGGTTCAAATAATCACACTTTATCTCTTCACTAAAGATAACTCTATGATTCAGAAATGCAAATGTTTTGCTCACGTTAAAGTAAATTACTGAGCTGCATTTCTGACTTCAGTAGAAACAGTCTCTTACTTTATGTGTGAGGGTCCAGCTTCATCACTGATGTCTGGAGGAGGATGTTTGGACTCACAGGTGGATGCTGGAGACTCTGATTTGTTCTTTTCCTCCACACAACCAACCATCTTCTGGTTTCCAATCCATGTGACAGGTAAACCTTTAGAATCAGTGAACCTAGACACATATATACACTAATGTATTTCAGTCAGAGACATGTCAGTAATGTCAGTGAAATGAACATTTACATTAAATGATTATTCAGTTAAGAGTTGGAGGAAAAGTCTCTGCTGTTTGAGGGAGACTCAGCAGGAGAACTAATCTATATTTAATAAACGTACATGAACATTAAACACTTCATACATAAGCAGGAGGTATGATGACATCACTGTACACCTGTGTGAATATGAAAAGGTGTGAGTGGTTAACTGGTGGACAAGAAACTGATGAATGAACCAATGATGATGAAGCATGAATAAAGCAGGTGATGCTGATCAGTTAATGGAAATGTGACTTCAGTGCTCTGCTCCTCTCACACCTTTAACACTAACATAAGAAATGATTCAAATATCTCTGAGACAAACTAATGAGCTCATTAACATGAACTGACTTCAACTCATCACTGACCTCACAGTCTCCAGTTTACAGTCTGGACTCTCCTGAAAACTTTGCAGCAGCTTCACTCCTGAATCCTTCAGCTTGTTGTAACTCAAATTCAGCTCTCTCAGATGGGAGGAGTTGTACTTCAGAGCTGAGACCAGATAACTACAGCTGATATCTGACAACCTGCACCTCCTCAATCTGAATAAAGAACAAATGATGTAGATTAAAATCCATTTATAATCCAATCAGATGTTCAGGTTTGAAGTGTGTAGTTGAACGATGTCCTCATCAATCAGTGTGTTTACATTCACTGCAGTAACCTGGTTACTATAAATCACATTTCTCCACTAAACTCCACCTTATTCTGGAAGTGTCCCAGAGGAAAAGAGCAGAGATCTCAACAGTGTCTTATTTATTTCTACTAGACATCATCCCGGTTCAATTAATCAGATTTAAAATTAATTTCATTCAAAAACATTTTCATTATTTTAAACTGACGATGTAAAAAATGAACAAACATGTTGCAGCTTGAACGTCCCTGAGCTGTTTAAGTTATATTAAATTATATATTTTAATTAAAAACAACTAAATATTGATGAAAAAAACACACAAATGTTTGTTGTATAAAAATATATTTTCAGTAGTTTAAAGGAGCTGAGCTGTCAGAACTATAATTAAAAATAAATAATAAAGAAAAATGTAAATCATTAAACAGTTAACAGGATTAGATTCAACATTCAGTGGAGGTTCTTTATATAAATATAAATAGTGATTTTATTGATCACAAATGATGACATATTAGTAATAAACCTGTATCACATAAATAAAACACACTTATAAATCAATATTAGTGTTAAAGCTGAACCAGTCTAAACCAGTTCAGACTGGTTTGATTTTATTTTTAATGAAACAGAGAAAATACAACAATGTGTCTGAAACTACAGATTCACTGTATGAACTGGAGTAGACAGCTGTGATCAGCTGATCAGAAACAGACGAAGCTTCTGAGTAAAGGACGTCTCATCCTCTAAAGTCGTATCTGGTGTCTCCTCCAGTGGATACCGTGGTTACAGTTTGAGAGGATTGAGAAGCTCTACTGTTGCTGTGATCAGAGAGAAGGCTGTGATGCTTTCTGTAACGTTGTTCCTCACAGAGTCACACCAGCACAGGAAGCTAAACTAACACACATCCAATGAAGGCTCTGTTTATGGAGAAACTAGCTCATATTCTGTCTCCTCATTTTTGGATGAAAAAGAAAGAGATTTTATTGAAGTTGTGATTTAATGAAGTAGATTTATTCTTTTAGTTCATTTAGTCACAGTGTTTAAAGACGTTGGTGACGTCTCGTCATCGTCTCGTTTTAGTGGCTTAATGATTTATATGTAATCTGTTGTGTGAGATTATTTATTAATGTCATATTAGTTTATGTGTGGAAGGTTGCTTTAAAAACATTGTGTCATTTTAAAGCTACATCATTTAAAGGGTTTCATTAATGTTAAAATTCAGTTCATATTAAAATGCAGTAACCATTAAAAAGTATTAAAATTCATTCATTAGCTGATATGAAGCTTCAAATGATGACAGTGAGTTACTTTATTTACTTCATGTTTCATTTAAGGGAAATAAAACACTTTGGAGGTTTTCAATATTTGCAAATATGTATATTTTCCTGTTTATATTAATTTCCTGTTTATTTATTTTCAATAGAATAAACAGTATTTATAATATTTTAAAGGTTTTTCACCTAATGAAACGACTAATGAAGCTAATGAGACTAATGAAATATAAGTAATGCCATTCATCTGTCAACTAAACTGCACCTGCAAATAAAAGAAGGGAAAGGGAAAAGCAGTTTGTTTCATTGAGTGAATCAGTTAAACTCTGAGTAGATGGGTCTGTCTCTTTCAAGTGGAGAAGCTGCACACAATCTAAAGGACAAAACCTGACACATATTCATGTTAACACTGAGTCATAAACATACTTTACACACCTGCATTCATCTGTGTGAGTGTGTGTATTTGAGTGTGTGTGTGTGTGTGTGTGTGTGTGTGTGTGTGTGTGTGTGTGTGTGTGTGTGTGTGTGTGTGTCAGTGTGTGTGTGTGTTCTGAACTAAACACATTCATTCATTAAAACACATTAAAGAATATAATAAAGAAATATTTCTCCTTCATCAAGTAAACTGGATCAGTTTCAAACAGATATTAGTTGAGAGGATCTTCTGTATACAGATGTGACTCTTTACCAACAATTAGAAACATTCATTGACTTTAACAACTAACAGTGAACATTTTCTACACTTTCTTTAACAATCAGTCATCTTTTATAACTACACACTAAACTTTGTACAGTAAAACATTAATATGGAAACAAAAGATGTTCATGATGTAAGTTATGTATGAACATAAATTATGTTCAGTTGTTAAACATTAAGATCAACAATAGTAACAGACAGTTAGTGAACTGACCTCAGAGTCTCCAGTTTACAGTTTGGACTCTCCAGCCCAGCAGACAGCAGCTTCAGTCCTGAATCATTCAGGTCGTTCCAGCTCAGATCCAGCTCTCTCAGATGGGAGGGGTTGTCCTTCAGAGCTGAGACCAGATAACCCCAGCTGATCTCTGACAAACTGCAGTTCATCAATCTGAATAAAGAATAAAGGATGTAGATTAAAATCCATTCATAATCCAATCAGATGTTCAGGTTTGAAGTGTGTAGTTGAACGATGTCCTCATCAATCAGTGTGTTTACATTTACTGCAAATCACTGCAAATATACTCATAAATCACATTTATCCACTAAACTCCACCTTATTCTGGAAGTGTCCCAGAGGAAAAGAAAGTAGAGCAGATATCTCAACAGTGTCTAATTTCTGTCTACTAGACAACATCCCTGTTCAATGAATCAGATTTAAAACTAATTTAATTAAAAAACATTTTCATTATTTTAAACTGACAATGTAAAAAGTGAACAAACATGTTGCAGCTTGAACGTCCCTGAGCTGTTTAAGTTATATTAAATTATATATTTTAATTAAAAACAACTAAATATTGATGAAAAAAAACATACAAATGTTTGTGAATTGTGGACCAGCTCTACACCCTCTGCAGGATCCTTGAGGGTGTATGGGAGTTTGCCCAACCAGTCCACATGTGTTTTGTGGACTTGGAGAAGGCATTCGACCGTGTCCTTCGGGGAGTCCTGTGGGGGGTTCTCCGGGGGTACGGGGTATCGGACCCCCTGATATGGGCCGTCCATTCCCTGTATGACTGGTGTCAGAGTTTGGTCCACATTGCCGGTAATAAGTCGGACTTGTTTCCGGTGAGTGTTGGACTCCGCCAGGGCTGCCCTTTGTCACCAATCCTGTTCATAATTTTTATGGATAGGATTTCTAGGCGCAGTCAGGGCATTGAGGGGGTCCGGTTTGGTGACCTCAGGATTGGGTCACTGCTTTTTTGCGGATGATGTGGTCCTGCTGGCCTCATCAGACCGTGACCTCCAACTCTCATTGGATCGGTTTGCAGCTGAGTGTGAAACGGCCGGGATGAGAATCAGCACCTCCAAATCCGAGGCCATGGTCCTCAACCTGAAAAGGGTGGAGTGCACTCTCCGGGTCGGGGATGAGATCCTGCCCCAAGTGGAAGAGTTCAAATACCTCGGGGTCTTGTTCACGAGTGAGGGAAGAATGGAGCCGGAGATCGACAGGTGGATCAGTGGGGCGTCTGCAGTAATGCGGACTCTGCACAGATCCGTCGTGGTGAAGAGAGAGCTGAGCCGAAAGGCGAAGCTCTTGATTTACCAGTCGATCTTGGTTCCTACCCTCACCTATGGTCATGAGCTTTGGGTAGTGACCGAAAGAACAAGATCGTAGGTACAAGCGGCCGAAATGAGCTTCCTCCGTAGGGTGGCTGGGCTCTCCCTTAGAGATAGGGTGAGACAAGCCCGATGAGGTGGCTCGGGCATCTAATTAGGATGCCTACCGGATGTCTACCTGGTGAGGTGTTCAGGGCACATCCCACCGGTAGGAGACCCCGGGAAGATCCAGGACACACTGGAGAGACTATGTCTCTCGGCTGGCCTGGGAACACCTCGGGATCCCCCGGGAAGAACTGGACGAGGTGACTGGGGAGAGGGAAGTCTGGGCTTCTCTGCTTAGGCTACTGCCCCCGCGACCCAACCCCAGATAAGCGGAAGAGGACCACATCAGTGGTGTTTAATAATTCAACAACAAAAACAAAAGAAAACAATAAAAATGATTATTTTTACAATCAGTCATATTTTATAACTACACACTAAACTTTGTACAGTAAAACATAAATATGAAAACAAATGAAGTTCATGATGTAAGTTATGTATGAACATAAATTAGGTTCAGTTGTTAAACATTAAGTAACAATAGTAACAGACAGTCAGTGAACTTACTTCAGAGTCTTCAGTTTACAGTTTGGACTCTCCATAAAATCACACAGTAGCTCCAGTCCTGAATCCTTCAGGTCGTTCCAGCTCAGATCCAGCTCTCTCAGATGGGAGGGGTTGCACTTCACAGCTGAGACCAGAGAAGCACAGCTGATCTCTGACAACCTGCAGTCCCACAATCTGAATAAAGAATAAATGATGTAGATTAAAATCCATTTATAATTTAATCAGAGGTGTTCAGGTTTGAAGTGTGTAGTTGAACGATGTCCTCATCAATCAGTGTGTTTACATTTACTGCAGTAACCTGGTTACTATAAATCACATTTCTCCACTAAACTCCACCTTATTCTGGAAGTGTGGCTCACTGATTTGAACTGTATTAGTGAGAGAAGATGCTGCTATATGACTTTTAGTGTTTTTGGTGTGAGTTTTTCCTCACAATGCTGAACTTGTTTATATTTCTACAGGCTGCTTTGTGTTAGTTTAGTGTTAGCTGGACTTCAGATGGATTATTTTAAATATGAGTAATGATCTCTGCTTTCATCCAGCTGCTCTGCTGTTACTGTTCAGGTTTTAAATGTCCTCATCAATGAGGTTTTCTCTGAAGTGAAAGCGAGTCATAAAAATATTTGAAACACCAGAGGCCTGTACTACGAAGCTGGATTTTCTCTTATCGAGGTAACTTCAGGGTTAACCCTGGGTTTTCCTTACTACGAAGCTGGTTCACTTCTTACCGGGGTAAATCACCATGGTAACTTATGCTGAACGGCTAACCTGCTCCGGAGCAGGTTATGTTCTGGATAAGAGATCAATGAGTATAAAAGCACCACCTCCTGACCAATCAGTTCTCTTAGAAAATGACCTGCCCATTCTTAGAAGATCCTGTTAACATTGATGCGGATCGTGAGAGGAGCGCTTAGGAGAGAAAGAGTTTTTAGTGATAGATGCAATTTTTTAATTGACCAAAATACATGTATATATTTAAAAAATAATCCTTGAGGCACATGAAGGATATTATTCTGTATATTATCAGAGGCGGACAGAGTACACAGCTTCCTTACTTGAGTAAAAGTACAGATACCCCTTGCTAAATTTTACTCAAGTACAAGTAAAAGTACTACGGTCAGATGTCTACTTAAGTAAAAGTACTGAAGTACTTGTTTTTAAAAGTACTTGAGTATCAAGAGTACAAGAGTACATTTTCTAAATACTGCATTACTACTGCCACAGTGCTTACATTTATGTATAGAAATGTCCTAGATGGAGTTATGACAAATGTTAATGTTAATACCTTGGAGAATGTAAAAGGAATTGAAAGTAAAATCAAGTCATTTTCATCCCGGGCTGAGATGGACCTGCTGCGTCTTCTTCCATTGTTTCCTCCATGGTTTCCTTCCTTCCTTCCACCCTTCCTTCTCTCCTTTCCTTCCTCCATGGTTTCGTCTCTCATCTAACTTGACCATGGAGTTGACTTTGGCTGAAGGTGATTGCTGATAGGCTGTCCCAATCAGTGGTGCCTGCACAATCCAATCACGTTTGAGAGGGAAACGACAAATTGAGTTTTTTTAGTTTTTTTTAGTAGAAGTAACGGGTACTCACGGTTATGGATAGAAATGTAGTGGAGTAAAGAGTACAATATTTGCCTCTCAAATGTACTTCAGTAAAGTCATGAGTACTCCCCAAAAATGATACTCGAGTAAAGTACAGATCCCTCAAAATTGTACTTAAGTACTGTACTCAAGTAAATGTACTCCGTTACTGTCCGGCTCTGTATATTATACAGTTGGTTTGACATCCTGAGATCAAAGGGTCAGGGAGCATAATAACTGTATTTATTTATTGTAATTGTAAAAAATTGACAAAAAGATATATTTGTAAAATAAGCCTTGAGGCACATCATTCACTCAAATGGTTGAAGCACATAATAGGTTTGTATTTTGAATGTTGAATATTAAACTAACTTAATGTGTCTATGAAAGGAAGGGCACTGAGGAAGCGCTCTGCCCAAAACGTCTGTGCCATAATAAAGTGACATTGTGTGATCAGAGTGCTGTCTGTTTATATTGTCTGATAAATTAATATTATATGATCTCATGAATTTAGACATTAACAGAGTCTGCAGTTTTCTGCCAGCATTCCTTTTTTTGCCAGCTTTTGCTGCAGCATCAGTGTTGCTTTTGGCCTGGATGATGTTTGAATTCTTCATATTGTTGAAGAATAATTGTCTGCTCCTCCATGGTAAAGGGTAAAGTAGCTCTGCAGGGTTTCTCCATGTTTGTGATTGGTCAGATGCTGCAGACTCCTCCCCTTTGTGTGAGCGCACAGAGATCCAGATTGGAAAACCCTGGGTTCAATTACCGAGTTGATAACCAGCTTCGTAGTACCGTTTATCCAGATTGCGAATGTCTGGGTAAATCAACCCAGGTAACAGAGAGATATCCTGGGTGTGTTAATCCAGCTTCGTAGTACAGGCCTCAGCATTGATACGTGTGTGTGTGTGTGTGTGTGTGTGTGTGTGTGTGTTTGTGTGTGTGTGTGTGTGTGAGTGTGTGTGTGTGTGTGTGTGTGTGTGTGAGTGTGAGTGTGAGTGTGAGTGTGTGAGATCTGAACTAAACACAATCAGCTAACTACACACTAAACTTTGTACAGTAAAACATAAATATAGAAACAAATGAAGTTCATGATGTAAGTTATGTATGAACATAAATTAGGTTCAGTTGTTAAACATTAAGATCAACAATAGTAACAGACAGTCAGTGAACTTACAGCAGAGTCTCCAGTTTACAGTCTGGACTCTCCAGGAAACAACACAGCTGCTTCACTGATGAATCAGACAGTTTGTTGTGACTCAGGTCCAGATGTGTCTGATGGGGGTTGGACATCAGAGCTGAGCGTCTACAGTCAGAAAGTCTGAAATATATTACAACATTGTCATCATGAAAAAGGACAAAATGATGAATGATGATGATGAATTGTGATATGGAATGCATTTTATCTCTATGATTTTGTTTCTGTGATCACTGGAAGCTAAAATCATTAGTAAAAATAAGATTTGATTCATTTCCAGCTCTATGTTAGATTCACATCCGTAAGCAGGAAGATTTAGTGACTTTTGACGAAAATGAAACTAATAGCCTAAAAATATGAAATGATACATGATTAAATATTAATGTAATTAAATATTAAGATCTGCATGACAGACGACTGAATGAACTGCAGTTATCAACTTTCTTTTCTGAGAATCTGTAAAACTGATTCAGTACAAACGCAGTTAGATATTATTGTATAACTGATATTACTGAATCTGTTTCCTGATTGGCTGATCCTCTGTGCTCACTATGAAGTGTCTCAGAAACTTTAAGAAAAAAAAGATCCATCTATCCATCCTCTGTCTTATCTGGATCGGGTCACTGTGGCATCAGGCTGAGCAGTAGAGCTGGGCAATACGGACAAAATCAAGTATCACAATATATGTACCTCAATATCCATATCACAACGATAGTGTAGAGATGACTGTTGATGCTTTCACGATGAAATGTTTGATAATCATCAGTAATGTGGATATAATGACAAAGCAGGTAAAAGGTAAATAACAGAACAGTCTGGTAAGTTACACATTTTTACAGTAACGCAACATTTAAAACCAGGAAAAGAAACTCTGATGACATCATGATATTACGTCATCCTAAATCTAAGCCCTACGGAGCCCCCCTGTTCTCAGACCAGCAGAGAGATGTAATCCCTCCAGTGTGTTCTGGGTCTGTTGTAGATTACAGCTGAATGGAAACTACTTCATTATTTCCTTCCTTCATATCTGCACAACAATCTTCATGAAAGCATCTCACTGATCATCTTCAGCTCAGTTTACAGTAGATACAGTCTCTTACTCTGAGTCTGAGGGTCCAGGTTCATCACTGAAGTCTGGAGGATCATCTTTAGACCGGTTACTCTTCATTAGCAGATTTCTTCTCTTCATAGACAGATACCTGGATATTACAGTGTCTGTGCTGCGTCTGTGGAAACAACAAATGTTTGACACATATTATTTTAGGTAAAGAGCAGATGTAACATGATTTAATAATGACAACAGTTATGTTCATATATCCTGCATGTTTTAAACATCTGTAATCTGGATATATTTATATAAAGAGTTTTTTAACATCTAAATGTTTGACATATGTTAAAATGACAACAGTGTATTTAGTGACAGTTAAACTAAAGGCAATGCTGGACTGTCACATTAACTTCCTGTCTAGAAAACAAACAACATAATCTGTCCTCTGCTACTTTACCTGTATTCAATATTACTTCAAGCAACTGATAAACATTTCAGAATCAAGCATCAAGCTCTCTTTCCACTAAATTAAAATAATAATGCAGTCAATGTTCAAGCAACAAACAAAACAACAAAAACAGAAACAGTCTCTTACTTTGAGTCTGAGGGTCCAGGTTCAGTAGTGAAGTGTAGCGGATGATAACCTTTAGCCTGATCACTCTTCATAGACAGATACCTGAACATTACAGAGTCTGCTCCGTCCTCCTCTTTCTTCATCTTCTGGAGTCTGAGAGGTAAACCAGTAACACTGGAGACACATACACACATACACAGTATAATAAACCCAGTCCTGCCTCTCAACTTAGTAGCTTCTTATTAGTTTACATGACTTTGACTTCAACCATGTATGTTTTCTAGTCATCACAAAGAGAAACTTTGTTTTAAGGTGAAGGTTAGAATTGGGTTTAGACATTTAGTTTGTGAATGCATTATGTCAGTGAAGGTCCCCATAAGGACATAAAGACAAACATATCTGTGTGTCTCCATTAAAAGTCAGTTTTCTAGATTCATTTCCAGCTTAAAGTGTGAGCTGTGAATTTAATTTAAGAGCTTTCTGTAACTTTTCTGACTGTTTGTTTGCTGTTACAAACACCAACATGAAGACTTCCTCATTGTACTAGAAATCATTATTTTCCAGAAGCAGCTTTAACAGACTCAGAGTCTAACGCTGAACAGTGAGTCCATGAATCCTGAGACTGAAACTCAGAGTTTGGGTCAAAACAGCTGATCAGAGTTTGTCCAATCAGCTCTGAGTGTTTCAGTGAACTTGGCTTGTAGTTGTCTGTGGAGACTGTGGCAGATAATTAAAGGGTGCTTCCCAATACTCTTAGATTGCATCCACGCTCCCCTCACTCGTGTCATAGTCCCGCCCAATCAATAAAGGGTGTGTTGGCAGGTAAAGACTTTTGTGGAGGCTGCTCTCATGTTTCATCGCTCCTCCAGCTGAAATAAGTGAGACGACCATCAAAATTACGTTTCGGACCAACTTCCAGTTCAGGCGAGGAGAGAGGAGACTCTATGAGCTGATGCCTGTCTAGCCCAGTTTCACCATCAGAGTGTGAACTGTGTCTATCGAGGGTGATATCCTCTTTCTTTGAATAACCTTCCATCATATATTTCTAAATGATCTGTATTTTTACAGCTGCCCAACATATGATAATGAACTCATAACTAAAACAGCACTCCACTGATTCAGCTTTCCTATAACATTCACAAAGAATAGTTTAAAAAACAGGAATAAAATCAGTGCAGCAGAACCAGAGATATCATATCTTTTATTCCACATGTTCTTTCCTGTCAATGCCTAGTGCCTACATTACCCACAATGCAATGCAACTCTATCCACTTACTGCACAGATTGAGGTGTGTTATGCTAGTAAAAGCTAACACCCCCACATTCTCAACTGCAATGTTACATTATATATTATTTTAAGGCTGATACATAAATATATAGATGGTTATATGGACATAATGTCCTACAGTATACTCTGTACAGTTTCCATCTATATAAATAATTTAAATTAGCATATAATCAAATTTGTAGGTAGATCATAATCTATAAAGTCAGCTGTCAGATACATTTATTTAGAGAGTTTAATATTCATGAAAAAGAATAAAATGGTGACTAAAAGTTGTTCTCAAGTTAAGGAACCCCAACTAAAGAGTTAATCACTTGCACTTTAACTTGTACACACGCAAAGAAAGAGAAAGAGATCAATATAATCAGCTTCAGGTTTCAGTTCTCAATAACACAGTTTATGTGTTCATAATTATTCAACTTTTTGAGTTTAAATAAACTGAATTAATACATTTTCATTGGGAAATAAATTTAAATGTCACAAACTTCAGCAGAGAAGTGAAGAGGTTTAAGGTGTTTCAGTGTAATCCAGCAGGGGGCAGCATAGATCCATAAATACTAAATACAGCAGCAGCATTAGTCTTCATGAGGAGGAACAGGAAATGGTGATTTAAATTAAAATTAATGAAAAGAAAAGGCTAGATAATAAATCTACATTACTATATTAGTGCTTTTACTGAAGTAAAGGATCTGAATTGTTCTTCACTACTTTATAGAAAAGAGCAAAGTGTGTATGTGAGCCTGGCTCAACACCAACACAACAGGAAAGTAACAGAATAATGAACACATAGTTTTTCTTTACAGGAAAATCAGAACAATGTTAAATCAACACTCACCCTGTTTTCCTCCTTCTGCTCTGTCAACTCCAACCTCTAATAACTGACTGCTGATCAGTTTATTAAGAGAAACTTTGACTCTGGTTTAAATCCAACAGACTTCAGATAAACATGTAAAATGTCTGACTGAATACTTTCAACTTTAACTTCCTGTTTGCTCCTCCCTCCCACCTTCTTTACATGAAACTTCCTCTTTACTAAAGGTCACATATCTGTGTTAAGCAGCACTTGTGACCACAGTCATTTAACCTCATATAGTCTGTTTCCTTTGTTTCTCACAGTGTAGCATGTAGTCTGGTCTTCTAAACCTCATCTCTGCACATCGTTGGTCAAGTAGCTCAAACGCTGAAACTTTCAGTTCCTTGTTCTCTCTAACTTTGTCCTGTATGTGTTCTCCACCCAAAAACAACAACATGGTCACATTGATAACCAGATGTAACCTTTTATGGGCTGTTTGTGCTGTAACATCATTAACACAATATCTTTTATGACTCGGATTCTGTGATGATAGTTACAAGTAATGTTTCTGTCAGCAGCTATAACAAGCTTTTAATTGTTAGAGGTACTAGTACTTTACTGTAGTACAGTTAGAGGTACTAGTACTTTACTGCAGTACAGTCTGAGGTACTAGTATTTTAATATAACAAGCTTTTAAAATACAACACATTGTTAAAGATGAAACCAGTCAGCAGTGTGTAGTCGGCTCACATCTCAGATGTCTATGAGTTGTTAACAGCTCCACCAAATACTGATTCTTCCCTCTAAACTTCTCACATGCTTTCATTTCAATAAATGTTCAAATGATCCAATATTTCAGCAACAATCAAAGATTAGAGATAAAGTCCAAAAACTGAGAGCTCAGCAGTGAGTCACGTTACATTAGAACTGTTGGGGTGAAAATGTTATTTATTGTTTATTATTCATTTTCCAGCTCAGTGAGGAGACATCTTCTGAAGTTGAATGTTTTTCTGACACTTTCAAAAACCTGTAAAGAGCTTTGAGATGACTTTGTTGTGATTTGGTGCTATACAAATAAAGATTGATTGATAAACAATTAAACTGAAATAGAATCATCAGATTGATCAATAATGACAGTAATCATTATTTACAGTCCTGATATTAACACTCACCTGGTTCAGACTCGCTGTTTCCTCTTTCTGCTCCGATGAATTAAAATGAAGTCAGTCTGAATACTTTCAACTTTAACTTCTTGCCTTGAGCTTTGTCTTTACTTTTTAATGGTTCCTTAAACATTCATTTAAACATTTCAGCTCTGAATTTAATCTGATTTCTGCAGCTCAACCAGAAGGTGGCGCTGTTGGAAGCTGTTGGAACAGAACTGAGGTCAAAGGTCACAGGTCCTTCACTTACCTTCAGCCAGAGGTCTGTACTACGAAGCTGGATTAACAAACCCAGTATATCTCTCCGTTACCTGGGTTGACTTATCCAGACATTCACAGTCCTGATAAACGGTACTATGAAGCTGGTTATCAGCTCGGTAATTGAACCCAGGGTTTTCCAATCTGGATCACTGCACTCAAATAAACGGGAGGAGTTTGCAGCGTCTGACCAATCACAGCACGCTCACATAAAGGGGAGGAGTCTGCAGCATCTGACCAATCACAAACATGGAGAAACCCTGCAGAGCTACTTTACCATGGAGGAGCAGACAATTATTCTTCAACAATATGAAGAATTCAAACATCATCAGGCCAAAAGCAACACTGATGCAGCAAAAACCAGGAAGGAGTGCTGGCAGGAAGTTAGTTTAATATTCAACATTCAAAATACAAACCTATTATGTTTCAACTATTTGAGTGAATGATGTCAAACCATCCCTCATGTGCCTCAAGGATTATTTTACAAATATATCTTTTGGTCAATTAAAAATATGAATAAAATTCTGCTTTTCTGCACTTTTGCAGTGATTACTCTCAAGATGTTCTTATTGAGACTTTTTGTTTCCTGAGGTTATTTCTTTATTGTATATGTAAAAAATTGACGAAAAGATATATTTGAAAAATAATCCTTGAGGCACATGAGGGATATTCAATATGACTGTTTATGAAATAAATGTGCAGTTGTGATGTTTCTCCCTGATGCTGCAGCTTCTTTGTTCATCAGTGATGTTCTGTCTCCATCTAGTGGCTGAAACAAAGAACAACACTCTGACCTGCTGACAGTCTGGCCTTTGTTTTTAATGCTGTTACACATTGTTTTATTTGAACCTCTTCTTCCTCTCCTCATTTAACATCAGACCATCATCATCTTCTCTTTGTGTATGTTCAGAATAAATTGATGTAAATGTGTCAGATGTTCAGAGCAGCTCTGAACAACATCAGCAGTCTGTATGTTACTTTGTGATTTACTCTCATAAACTTCTCTGAGCTCAGGGAGAAAAGTCCAGATGTTGTTTTTAGTCATGTTAGCAGCTTTATGGGTGATAATGTCAGTCTGTCTGTTGATTGGTCCAGACTGAAATGTATGTACAAGTGGTCCTCAAATCTTTCCTCTAGAGTCTAGACCAATGTTCCTCAAATACAAATCTTAAAGGTCCACAAAAATTTTTTTCAATGAGTCAAATGTCTGTTTATTAGTCGGTCAAGCCACAACAAATCACTATATCCACCATCAACCAACTTAACAATACAGTGGTATCTAGTAGAAAAATAGAATATATGACTCAACTATAAAATATATTTTTAAATAAAACAAAACAAACAAAATGTCCTTTTCATAAAAACAACTAAATTAAATAAATACTCAAAAACAAAACTTATTTTTCGTTTTTAACATGAATTCAAATACATACTTATATAGAACAAAACAAAATTCATAACCCCTGCAAATAATACAAAACAAATCTCACTTTTCTTTTAAAATACAGGCACAAAGGACACAAGAAAGGCGGAAAGAACTGTTGTGCTGTTCTTAGTGCTGCAACTGAGCACGCCCAACAAGTCACAGCCTATCAGCGCATTGTTGCCATGAAGACCATAAAAGGACTGGAGCAGGCAGGGAGCTCCAGTCCTCTGAAATGAGTCCAACCAGGAAGTAACTTAGAGCTGCATTATATCAAAAGGCCACCAGGGGGCGACCGTCTCTATACAAGTCAATGGAGAATTCACCAACTTCTCACTTGATTTCTAACCTCAGTAAACGTTTTCAAAATGTGTTTATGGTCTCAATCGCTAGTTTAAAGCCTTCTTCAATGCAGTATGATGTTCATTTGGGACATTTTGGCCTCCCTGATTTTATATGTGACGATAAAGTAGGGTATGCATTAGGGCGTGGCTACGTCCTGATTGACAGGTTGATTGACCAATGTCCTCCAGATCCAGCCCTCGTAACCATAGCAACCTCCCCGCTCCGCCCATGGCCACGCCTCATGCCCATATAAGTAGAATCTGTGTTTTTATTTTTCCCAGCATGCACCTGAAATTTTCAAGATGGCGCTGCCTAGATTAGAAACTATTGGCTTCCGAGCAGTAGTCCACAAACCAATGGGTGACGTCACGGATGTTACGTCTGTTTCTTTTATACAGTCTATGGATTGGAGTCACACATCCATACCAGCGATTAAACGGATCATTACAACTCACGCAAACACTCGCATTTATATGCAAGATTTTTCTTTTTTTAAGATTAGATCAGGGTCCGCAGATAGTTGTCCCACGGTCTGAATGCGGACCGCAGACAATGGTCTATCTTTCACACAACCACCTTTCTTTCCTGACTTTACTCAAAATGATGCAAGACTGGAACAAGATGGAAACAACATATTTAGGATTTTATCTGAAGGACAGTTGATCAAGAAGAAGAAGAATCCTCACTTCCTGTTTCACTGAGTCCTACCTCTGCTCCAAAAGCTGCAGCATGAAAACACAGTGGGACTCATGAATGACCCTTTATGATTACAGGCCTCAGAGCCGGAGTGCATTGACTAATCAACCTCTCCTTTGTCTCTGAGATGAACTGTGCTACAATGATATAAAAACATTGTGATGTCATGTTTGTCTCTTCCTGTAACTGACCTGCTGCTCCTTAGCTGATGTTTGACAACTTCTTCACCAGATCATTCCTGTTGATCGTCTGTAAAACGCTTTTCATCACCTCCACAGCTCCAGCAAGTTCATATTTCTGCACCATCAGATCCACAACGTCCCACCTCTCTGCCTTCTCCAGCTGGGCCCATGAAATGGGCTTGATGTCTCCCAACATTTCTTTCTTCAGGAACCATTTGAAGCTCTTGAATTTATCATCACTTAAATCCTCCAGAAGCTTGATGAGGTCCACCTCTGTCATCTTGGCTCTCTGGTGAAATCAGAGAACATTGAAGGACAGTTATACAACCGTTATGTTTCTGTCTGTTGGTGTTTCTACTGGATCTGACTGATTGAATAAAAGGAAATGTAGATGTTCAACTATATTACAGGCTTATAAACTAATAATACAATGGATCATCTCCATGACAGGTCCAGTTAGTCTTCTGTTCAGTTCTGCAGTAAAGCATGAGTGAAACATGGTGACTCTCCTCCTGTAATGTTCTTCATCCTGTTTCATCCTGTTTGTCTCTAGTTAGGATAAATCACATTCTAGTTCTGATCATAATGCTGATTTGTGAAACCAGAGAAGATCAATAAACTCAGCAGGTTCAGTCTGTGAGTTTAATGATTTTTCATTTTCTGTTCTGCAGGAAGAAACAGTTCATGTGTTTGTAACAGAAATGGACGTTTAGTTTCTAACAATGCATCAAAAGCACAAAGGAAACTTTAAGTAGCATAAAACAGAAAGAGATGAGTATAGAACATTTATGTACAACCAACTCAACTACTAAATGTTTTCCACTGCTGTCACACCTTCACATCATCTCTCTGATACAGTCTGACTGGTCTGATGGTTCATGTTATTCTTCACTCTCTGTTTCACTATATCAAATTATCCCTTCTTTCCCCTCACCTGTGTCTTCCTGTCCTCTTCCTCAGCTGGCCCTTATCATCGTTAGTTCTTCTACTCACCCTCCTCTTTATATACTGATCTTCTTTTATTGTCCTGTCAGATTTTCTTTTGTCATACTCTGCTCGTGTCCTGTCTGTTCAGCTCAACCTGATGCTCCCCTGAGGTTTTTTTGGACCTTCCTCTTTCTGTTTGACCAATCTTTCCTTTGTGTTGTTTTTTTGGGCAACCTTCCTCATTTTCTTTACCTCTAACAACAAACAAATAAAGAAGAAATACACTTTTCCATGTTCTCTGCACATTTATCATGCACATTGAAAGCAGTGGATGGGATACTGTTTAGTCCATGATGAAAGCATCTGAATCTGAGATAGTTGGATGTGTGAATATCTACTTTGAAAATAATAAAAAGCTTGATGTAAACTTACCTCTGCTGGGAGATTCCTCTCTAGATGTTTCCTTCTTGGAGCTGGAAGACAACCAGAGAACAGACTGGAGTTAAATAACCCAACAGTCTATTAAACAGAGACCTTTTAGAAATGAACATTTTAACAGAGTCTCCATGTGGCAGCAGACAGGGAGGAGCTATCCAGGTAGAAATGGACAAATTACTTCTTTACAAAATACATGTCAACTAAAAATACTCATGTAAGCCATCAGGTGTAAGAGTTTGTAAAAAGCTTCAGTTCTACTATCAGGTGGAGAGTTACTGCAGGAGGATGAAGACTTTACCCTTCAGATCCATTTTATACTTCCAGACTTCTGGATTTCTTTGATCCTGGACCGTTAAAGTCACTTCAACTGTGTTTGTAGGCAGACGGACCTCAAACATTGGGTAATAATTTGGTCCAAACTCCAGGCGAAAAACTGCTTTCTGAAACCAGAAGTATCCAAAGTGAACTAAAGGTAACAAGCAGCAGTTTATGAATCATGTTTTTATCAGATATTACAAACTGTTTGAAATACTCACATCAGGCTGTATTATAACGGCCTCAGGACAGAGAACACTGTAACTTTCATCTTTGATGAGCTGACAGCTGGGGGGGGCTTTGATGTAGTCGACATCGTCATGCTGTTCAATCACCTGAAGAGACATCAGAACATTGTTATTATTATTATTATTATCAGTAAAGCCTGACTCAGCAGATATATCAGCATCAGGACATTAAAAGTCTGATAAGCAACAACTGGATCTTATGTTCACTCATCTGTATTGTGTGACAGCTGTATTCATCTGCTCATGTTTTTCATATTTATTGTACAATATTTATGCTGCTCTCTTGGCCAGGCTGCTCTTAAAAAATAGATTTTAATATCAATATCTTGAAAACCAGATGATTCATCTCAAGAGGATACCCTTCAACAAACATTACATGTACTGGGCTTAATAAAAAGAAGAACAGCTGTCAGAAATCTGAAATGTTAAATGACACATGTTTGGGATCATTTGGGATCATAGAAACATTTCCATCTCCAGGTATTTTCTGGGAGAAATAACAACTGTTTAGGGGAGTAACACTAAAACACACCTGAGGTCTGTACTATGAAGCTGGATTAACAAACCCAGGATATCTCTCCGTTACCTGGGTTGATTTACCCAGACATTCACAGTCATGATAAGCGGTACTACGAAGCTGGTTATCAACTCGGTAATTGAATCCAGGGTTTTCCAATCTGGATCACTGCACTCACACAAAGGGGAGGAGTCTGCAGCGTCTGACCAATCACAAACATGGAGAAACCCTGCAGAGCTGCTTTACCATGGAGGAGCAGACAATTATTCTTCAACTATATGAAGAATTCAAACATCATCCAGGCCAAAAGCAAACAGGAAGGAATGCTGGCAGGAAGTTACCGACTCTGTTAATGTGTAAATTCATGAGATCATACAATATTAATTTATCAGACAATATAAACGGACACTCATGCACTCATGCCACTTCATTACAGCACAGACGTTTGGGGCAGAGCACTTCCTTTCATAGTTTGGTCAATTAAAAAATATGAATAAAATTCTGCAGCAATGTTTTTATTGACACTTTTTGTTTCCTGACACAAGTTCTGAAACTGCAGGTTATTTATTTTAATTGTAAAAAAAATTACGAAAAGATATATTTGAAAAAAAGTTGGTTTGACATCATTCACTCAAATAGTTGAAGCATAATAGGTTTATATTTTGAATGTTGAATATTAAACTAACTTAATGTTGCTTGAAAATCTGTATTTCGTATAGGATCATCAGGGACATCTAAAAAATTGCATCTATCCCTAAAAACTCTTTCTCTCCTAAACGCTGCTCTTAAGATCAGCACACCAATGGCGACACCAATGGGCAGAGACCTGATTGGTCAGGAGACGGTGCTTTTATACTCATTGATCTCTTATCCAGAACATAACCTGCTCCGGAGCAGGTTAGCCGTTCAACATAAGTTACCATGGTGATTTACCCCGGTAAGAAGTGAACCAGCTTCGTAGTACGGAAAACCCAGAGTTAACCCTGAAGTTATCTCGATAAGAGAAAATTCAGCTTCGTAGTACAGGCCTCAGGTCTGTCTGTATCAGCACAATTTTTTTTTTTTTTATATTCTTTTTATTGGAGACCAGCATTTCACATGTATCAATACAAGATACAGAGTTATTCCACAGCTGTTTTCCACCCTTTTCTTTACAAGGAAGATTAGAGCAAAGAACCAGAAAAAGAAGAACATCCCCCAAGAACAATGAGGGAGAGGAAAAAATATAAAAATAAGAAAAAATTAACTAAAAGTAAACAAATAAGTACAAATAAATACAAAAAGAATTAATTAGTAGATGAAGATAAATACTTACAAAAATAGAAATGAGAAGAAAAGAAATAAAAGAAATAAACTAAGATATATACCAAATATAATATAATATAAGGGAGGCGAAAGAGACAGATTAATAATAATAGAACAAAAAATAAATAAATAAGCAAAGGATGCTCAGTGTGCTCACTAAGAAATTAGATAAAAATAAAAAATTGGATGCATCAAATCGATTCAGTTGGGTTCCAGAGAGGTGAGGGTGTTAACATATGTGATGAGAGGTTGCCATCTTTTATAAAAGTTGGCAGCTGAGCCTCTTAGGGAATATTTAACTTTTTCCAAAGACAGAAAAGACATTAAATTACTTAACCAAGAAGTAACAGGGGGAGCATTTGGGCTTTTCCGATGTAATAGTATACGTCTGCGGGCTATGAGCGAGGCAAAGGCAACAACATCAGAGTTTTTCTTAGTGAGATTAGTTGGAGTACGAGGTACCCCAAAGATAGATATCAATGGGCAGGGTTCTAACATGATATTGAGGGCTTTGCTTAACGATTTAAAAAAACAAGACCAATAATTGATTAATTTGGGACAAGAAAAAAACATATGAACATGGTCTGCTGGAGATAAACCACATCTATCACAGATATCATCTACCTCGTTCGCACCTGTCATTGTACGTCTTGTATTGGAAAACTTTGAATTAAAACCTACTGAGCGAACTCTCCCATGCTCTCCTATGAACGAGTCGGACAACAACGTGTATCAAACATGAAGCAAAGTGAAAAAATAATAAAGTACGTAACAGCGCTGACCATGCAGTCTGCCCTGAAATAAATGGAATAGATACATTTGAGCAGCACACAGGTAGGAAACGCTTTTTCAATCTACTGCTGCAGCTGTAAAATTAGATTATAATGTGACTGAGTGACGACTGATCTTAATGTGAACGTGAAGTGAAACGTTTTATTTGTGAGTTCCCTACTCGTGTAAGTGGAGTTGCGCCGGCAGCGCCGCATAATATTAAAATAATTAATTAATTACCGTCACTGTGAGCTTGGAAATCTCAGGGTGTCACTACCGAGGCTTCACACCACCGCGATATACCGAAATACGGTATACCTTTACACCCCTAGTCGAGAGGGCTGTTTCCATCTCCGAGAGTGTAGAGGTGTGTTTAGCCACGGTGGTGGTAATGGACTGAAGAGCTGAATTAATTTTCTCGCCACTGTTGCTCATGTGGGAATGTTGGGTCTCTTTAAAGTTAAAACCTGAAGAGTTCAGTTTAGAACCTGCTCTATGTGGAAAGTGCCTTGAGATAACTTTGTTGTGATTTGGCGCTATACAAATAAAGATTTATTGATTGAGATTGATTGATAATCGGGGCTTGGGCCACGTTCAGAGAGGCAGTTAGCTCCGCAGTGGTGCTTTTCCTGGATTTTTCCAGTTCGATGATGAGCGTTTCCAAAGTGAGGGGGGGAGACCCTGACGCCATGTTGCTAGCTTCCCGACCAGAGAAGGGGAGAGTCTGTTGTTGTGCCTGGTTTTTCCGAGTTTGTTTGCTCATTTTTGTGTAGGTTCAGCGCGACGTTAATTGGAACAGGTAGTTACACTGAAAATAAACTTGAAACAATATAAAAGAAACAATCTGTTATTGTCAAACTGTTACGTTGCATTGATGATCGTACAAAGATGTATGAAGACTGTCTTTGTAAACTAATATGACTATATAACATTTACAATTAAAATTTGACTCCCTCTTTCTATGAAAAGCTTTAAAAGATGTGTGTTTGGACTGAAAGTGAAGCAGTTACATAACAACATAAAGTTTTACCTCTGACAGAGGGACGTTCCTTGGCAGGAGAAACACGTCAAGATACTGCTTCTGTGTTTCTGGTTGTGGTTGTTGGAGGAACAGCAGAACCTGGCCATTAATTGGCCTTCTGGTGTTAAAAAAGCTGTTAATAAAATCCCAGACCAGGCCAAAGGCAGAGAGGTGAAGGACGTTCACAACCACATGAGTGTCTGTAATGTGCAGCGGCTTCAGGAAGCTCATTCCATCATCAGTGATGTGGACGACAGACAGCAGACCTTCAGGGAGCGGAGCTGTGAAAACACACTTTTATTTTACTAACAGCCTCATTACGATGTTAGTGCTCATTCATTATGATGTTAGTGCTCATTCATTTGATTTCTAGGTCATCAAGAATTAAACAGTTTGGACGAATCATCCAACCCAACTGTCAGTTCCCCAAATGACAAGACAAACTTTACTGCACATAAATCTTCAGTGTTTGTCTTGTGTGACTCACAGAGCTCAATAATCATCTTACCATCTATGGTTTCACAGTGTGGTAGGTGGAGCTGATTGACAGCACCTTCAGGACTGGACTGGATGTTGAACAGCGGCCCTGCAGCTGTTTTACCAGCTGGTTGTAGGACACTCTCATGCCATTGGACAGTCCAGTACTGTAGCTCCGCCTTCTTAGTCATAGCAAACATGAGTCCAGTCGAAGTACACCTGAACACACCTGAACCAGGACAGCTGAACCTGGAGGACACAGAGGAGCTGATCGCACAACACAGACTCATGCAGATTTTTAAAGAATGAATTTGCTGCAGATTATTGGCTGCAGGGCGGTCTGCTGTCCTCATGGTTAAGGCTCATACTATATAAACACAATGTCCATGATTTGATTCCCAGCCAGAGGACCTTTGTTGCATGTTATATCTTCTCTCTTCCCTTGTTTCCTGTCTCTCTACACTGACTCAAATAAAGGCAATAGAAGCTAAGAAAAGATAATATGCTGTGACTGCTGCAGTGCTTCAACAGCTGGAGAACAAACTGAACCGCTGGACAAGATGTGAGTGAAGCAGTAGCTGCAGGAATATGAAGAGTATGAAAAGTGTTAAAAGTGAAGAGTAATCAGTGGAAGGAGATGACAGGACCGTTGAATCTGAACTAAAATGAGTTAAATGACTGAACAGAGTGGAGCTATCTGAAAGCAGGTGAAGTGTCATCACTGAAAGAAGTTGATGAGGTTGAAGGTTGAAATCTTGTTCATCTTATGATTTGGTTACCTGTATGAAATGTTTGCAGACTCAGTCAGCATGTTGGGTGTGAAGTCCTAAAATGTAGAAAGTGAAAACATTAGTTAGAGAAAATGAACAGCTGACTCTCAGTCATACAGCTGACAGGATCCTCACTGCTTCAGGTTCTACTCTGCACTCTGTACTGTTTAATTATTGTATTGACTCTACCTGCCAGTGAGTTGTTCCAGTCAGATTCTCTCTGCACTCAACCTCCACCTCCATCATCTCTGGCTCATCTCTGCTGTCCTCAGACACATTGAGGGTTGTGTTGGATGTGGACGGATGTGATGAGAGATTAGAGCCATCTGATGTGGAGAAGAAGACAAACAGCAGATGTTAAACTCTTCTGGACGTCCTTATGGTCCAATGATCTAAGACACATAGACACACATGAAAGCTCCAGTTTAAGGCCGGACAGAGACTTTCTCCACATGTATCCTGTTGATCTCTACTGGAAAACCTTTACTAGAAATAATAATATCCACATGCAGATGGTTGTGCGATGGTCATGCCTTCAGACATGAGCTCTGTATGAAAAAACACAAACCCTCTCATTCATCTGAGTAGGAGCAGTCCAACAATACCAAACACACTGAACCTAGCTCCACTTTAGCTACAATACATGATGTCATCGAGCAAGAAGCAGGGATGACGAATCACATACATGCAAACACACATTCCTGGTGGATTCCTTTAAAATGTTAATGCTGTATTTCTCTGGTGTATCTCATGATTATATTGAGTAGTGTATCTCTCACAGTTGAAATAGTTTCCAACATGTTAACTTTCCAGAGATGTAAAATCCTGTCTGAGTATTACAAACCACTGAGCAGCATGTTGCCGTCTGATAAACCTTTAACAGCATGTTTGGACTTCCTTTTCATGTCTCACCGTAACCAGGGGCGGACTGGGGTTTAAATTCAGCCCGGGAGTTTGGTGTCAAGAGGCCTTTTATCCGACCGCATGAAGGACGCAAGTGGAACCGTGATTTTAACACTACAACTTTAATTTAAGTGTAAAAATACTATATTACTACTACTATATACTACAGTGTGTTTTGCATTTCAAGAAAAAAAGAGATCTAAATCTTTGGAGGCTGGGCGTGCATAAAAATCAAAACCCTCATCTTCAATTTCAACTGATGCCTTTGCCTCTGTTTCCCCTGTGCTGGGCCCTGCCTTTCCCTGTACATCTGCATGAAAAGAACACAGGTAATAACAAAAATTAGCTATAAGTCATTAATATTGGGGGGAAAACAGATATCTATTTCAGAACATAACTGCAGGAGTAGATGGGCTTATTGTTTCTATGTGACTGGAGTTGGAACATCAATATATACCATCTTGATACTATTCCATGCAAAGACCAATTCACAACTCAGTCCTGTGCAGTGCACCTGTACCTGACACTGTTGGTCTTTTCTCCTCCTCCTCCTTCTCCTCTTCCTGTTCCACCTTCTCCTCCTTCTCCTCCTGTCCCTCCACATCTGTTTCTTTGTCCTGACTTATACTGGCTGTGTTTGCTAATAATAACAATAACACCAACAATGATAAATGTTAAAGCACTGTTGTAAAGAATTCACAGTGTTGGAGCACATACATTCAACACACACACACACACACACACACACACACACACACACACACACACACACACACACACACACACTCACTCACTCACTCACTCACTCACTCTTTTGTTTTGATTTTGATAATCTGCTCATAGTTTTTTTTTGTAAAATAATTACTCACTTTAATGTAATTCTCTTGAGCTGGTAAAATGGCAATACATTAATGTAGAAACAGAACAGGAAAACATAATGCACAGCCTGAATTTAAATAGGCTATTATCTTTTTAACTTTGAACACAGAGACTCTCCTGAAATATGTTTGTTGAGTAATTTAAAATATATACTTGCAATAAAGAAATGTATCTATGTTCTTCTAATTGATAAAGCAGATTAGTGATGCATATGGTGTAACATTGATAGCTACTACCTTTAAAGTTATCTTAACACATCCAAAAACACAAGCACGTGACATGCCAAGTCTGTGATGATAGGGTTATTTTCGCACATTTGGCTGCATCCTGTACTAACAACCTTTTCTTTTTAGCCCTTACTTTCTCCGCTCCACCCATTTCTTTTTCTTGTCTCTTTCTTTTCGCCATGCTTGCTGAATACCATCCGGACCTTCTCTCTCTTTTTTTCTAACAAAACAGGAAAATACTTTAATGACTGACTGAGCAGCCGAGCCAATCATATTTAGCCTCTGACAGAAACATGCATGTCTGGAAACATGGATCAGTTCAATTTGGGAGGGGCCGCTCGTTTCCCCCCTTAATTTGCAAAACATTAGATTGATCCGGTCTGACGTCCCACCGACTCTGTGCTACCTGCGGCCGGGGCTGTGAGGGCAGCCTGCTGTGGCTCCGCTTTATTAACTTCATTCATTTAAAAAAAACAAAAAAAAACGCTCCGACCACCGGCCGGTTAGGGCCGGAATAGACCGGCCGTTCGGGAAAAGTCCCGAATTTCCCGATGGTCAGCCCGCCCCTGACCGTAACAACACGGCCCACATATTCAGCCTCCTGTGTTGTTTTAACTCACTGTTTTCACTTTGAATCTTAAAAAGTGAGCGAATGCACCATGATGCATTAACATGGAATAAACAGACTTCACAGAGACACAGACTCAATCTACACTAGTTGTGTTTAGATGTGTATTTTGTCACATTGACACTTTGAACTGGTCTCAGTCTCAACACTCACCTCCTTCATGTCCATCAGGTGAAGCTCTGTTTGGTGTGTTCTCCTCCCTGTAGGAATAAATAGAAACACAGCAGTTATCTGGACTGTCTTATGAAGAGGGTTCAAATAATCACTCTATCTCTTCTCTAAAGATAACTCTATGATTCCACATAACCATCAAGCTGTTCATCATCATCAGGACTTTCTAATCCAGCTATCAGTTCATTTACATGAAGTGGGAGTAATCTGGATCTGGAGCTTTAGTATCGGTTCCTCTCATCCATTTTAAGAGTAGCAGAATAAGCAAGTGTCCCAAAGCATAAACACAGCTAACCGATTCTAATATTTACACAACTCATTTTGGCCAAATATGTATCCCCTTCAACCCAGAAAATGTCCTCTAAGGGAAGATACACTTCCTCTTTAGTTCAATTATGATTAACATGTGC
>NC_070598.1:711445-746445 GCF_027409825.1 Scomber japonicus | reverse complement strand
TGAACGAGGGATCTGATTGGCTGCTGCAGGTCGGGTAGTTATCCAGATGAGAGCCGAGGGAAGCAGCTTCCCCTCGATGAGGCTTCTCAGCAGCACGCTGACTGATGACTTCTGTGTGACATCAGACACGACCTCACTGTTGTTGAAATCCAGTGAAAGTCTGCTTTCATCCAGGCCGTCAAAGATGAACAGAACTTTACAGCCAGCGAGCTTCTCTGCTGTGAGCTTCTGTAATTTTGGATAGAAAACATGGATCAGCATGAGCAGACTGTACTGCTCATCTTTGATCAAGTTCAGCGCCCTGAACGAGAACAGAATCAGCAGACTGATATCTTGGTTGTTGGAGCGCTGTGCCCAGTCCAGAGTGAACTTCAACACTGAGAAGGTTTTTCCAACACCAGCGACACCGTTCATCAGAACCACTCTGATGTGTTTCTGTTGGTCAGGTAAGACTTTAAAGATGTCCTGACACTTGATTGGAGCGTCATGGAGGGTCTTCATCTTGGAAGCTCTTTCAAGCTGCATCGCCTCATGTTGGGTATTAACCTCGTTACTCCTTCCTTCTGTGATGTAGACCTCAGTGTAGGAGCTGTTGAAGATGGTTTTCCTTCCTGCTTTATCAGTTTCTTCAGTCACATCTTGATATCTTGTTATCAGAATGAAGTGATGTTCATCTAAAACCTCCTGCAGACCACTTTGTACTGAAAGAGAAGAAAAATACAGATCTGAACATCTATCAGTGTGTTTACATGCACCAGGTTACTCAGTGAAACCAGGTTACATGTATAATCATGGGAAGTGTTAACATGCACACTGACCTTATTCTCAAAGCATGTTTTCTTATTTTATTTGCATTAGTGATGTAAAATGTGTTAGTCAGACTTTTGTTCTGTCTGAGTCACAACTTTTCCTGATTGTGTCTGAATTAAACAAACAGTAAAATGTTAAATGGTGGAAATGTATTTAGACTTCTAGAGGATCATTTGTGTTTTCAGTTTTAGCTGGACTTTAAATACAGAATGAATCACTCCATGTAATGATCTCTCCTTTCATTCAGCTGCTCCACTTTCTCTGTCTATATTACTTTGCTCGTTACATGTTACATGTTTAACAAGGCAGAGAAACTTTCTTTCTCCAGGAGAAATCTACCTGGAAAAATGATTAAAATAATAAAATAATACATTTGATTTGTACTGACTTTCATAGTGAAAACTAAACGTTTCTCTGATCCCCAACACTAATTACAGTAACCAATAACTTACTCTGCAGGACTCTGTCAGAATTATGTCACTGCCCAGCTGATAAGAGTTTATCCATGTTTTACACAGTTTCATCTCCAATGACGACACCAAAATGATCTGCACTGTGTGAAACTATGAGTTTTATTACTATCTTTATTCAATATAATTTATTGATTTATTGATTTCACGTTCAGATTTTATCTCTAACCCTTCCCTCGCACTAAAGTAGC
Source organism: Scomber japonicus (assembly GCF_027409825.1). NCBI lineage: Eukaryota > Metazoa > Chordata > Actinopteri > Scombriformes > Scombridae > Scomber > Scomber japonicus. The sequence continues at coordinate 744,974 of NC_070598.1, read as the reverse complement.
CTCTGCTTCTGCTTCCACTCATATATTGTTGCTTGCTCAGATTTCCTGTGTTCAAGCTTCATCTATTCCTCTTGCGTTCAGGTTGCTTCTGTGTGCCTAGACGCCTACACTTGTCCTCCATCCCTCAGGGTTCATATCCAACCTCTGACTACAGTTACCTCTACTCCCTTCAGAAAGACAGGAAAACACATGACCTCCACTGTTATAGCAACACTATCCTGTTTTTCTCCAGTTGAGATTTGGTGTGACCTTGTGTAACAGTTGGATATTTTACTTTAATAATTTCACCAAAATATTCATTTATTATTATTTCATTTCGTACATTTTTTTGGGTTTGTTTTTGGTTATTCTTCCTCTGCCTGTCTGTGTTGGGGAGCTCTGTGTGTGTGTACGTGGGGGGGGCTCTGATGGGGAGGTTTCAGTCTGCGCCTGCGTGTTTCAGTCAAAGACTGCTGGTCTGCAGGTAGGGTGTGTGGAAGCCACTCTCACGCTAAAAGTAGAAAAACATTATTTCATGAAACTGATGTTTAACATGGTCAGTGTGGTTCATGTCGGGATGTCTCTCAACCCGACATGAACGTTTATTTCTCTTTTTATTCCTCACAACAAATTACGTTCGCTGAGGATCATGGGTAGGCTAAAGTAGCCACTTCCGCTAATGTCCAAAGCAGCAGAAACAAAACGTATTTCTCACAATCGAAAGTGAAATAATAAAAACTGATGGTCATAACATTCAGCCAACATTTCGGTGAGTTATCCAGGACACTTTCTTGTTTTTGTGTTAAGAAATGTTGAGGATATAAATACAATCGTCAGTGAATTAGCCAGTCTTTCCGGGACATATAAATATGTAAATAATAGCAATATAATATAATATATTATCCAGTAATCCACGAATATAATATTCGTGGATTACTGGATTTTAATGAATAGATTAAATTTCAGGGCTATTTTAAGAACAGCCGTGAGATTTTGTTGCGCAGGCGCACTGATCACTTGTGTCACTGCATGCATTTAGATTCGTATGATATGATACGAAAAATAGTGCACAACTTTTCGTACGATATCATACGAAACACAGCTCTTCAGACAGGAATAAATTCCATATGAACCCAGCCTCCAGCAAGCACAATGTCTCATAGCTGACAGTGATCAGTGGAAGAGATATTACCATATTTACCCTGTGCAATGATTCGTGGAGTTATGTCTGTGCCATGATATGTTTGTTTAGTCTGACTTCATGTGTATCATCTAGGGGTGTGACGAGATCCAGCGGCGAGACGAAAACGTGACGATATTTCTCGTTGAAGTGAATAAGAGGCGCACCGAAAAAAAAAGACGATCGTTTTTCTATCGCTCATTCGCACGTTATGTCTTCTTTTTATAAAGTCACGTGTGGATTATTAACCTTGTTGCAGCTTCTACCTGCTGAGAAGATCTCAGTCAGAAGTATGATATGAGGAAAGAAGCAGTTTAACCTCAGCTGCCCACTGAGCAGGGGTGGGGAGTGTGCTCAGGTCTCTACCATAGGCTGTGTCCCAATCTGGTCCTAATTGCGAGGCTGCATCCTTCGAAGTACGCATTTAGAGACTGATTACGTCACAACGCCGCGCGAAGGCTGTCCCAATTCGAAGACTCCTTCAAATGCAGCCTTGAAATGCGGCCTTCTTTTCCCTCTTTTTCGAGGATGCACCGCTACTATCCTTCGCGGCCTCCCAGATGCTCCCAGATGCTCCCAGATCCCAAGATCCTTTGCGCGGCGCTGTTCAGTGCCGCGAAAACACAACAATGGCGACACCAACAGGTGAAGACTTTTCATTCAAGTGTAAGTATTGGTTTGTTTTATTTAATTATTTGTACTTATTACTACTTATACTTTTATTTATTTTATATATATATATATATATATATATATATATATATATACTAAGATGAACAAATTTAGATTTTAATAAAGAGCTACGTTTGGGATTGTTACTATTATATGTTATACTTCATTATTATGATAATTTTTTGCTATATTCGAACCCTTTTGTCTGTTAACATAGTGTAACCCTGGTTAGTTTCACCCCAAGTTTGTTGCTGTCCCTTTAATTCAGGTGGCAGTAGTTATGTGCTGTTTTCAGTATGACAAAAAACTGATGCGAGTCACCATCTCAACCTGTACATTCTTTGTTTTACCCCCTCGGCTGCTGCTTGTGGTGTGCATAGACATATAAAGATTCTTTATATGTCTATGGTGGTGTGTGTGTAGATATAAGAAAAACGTAGAAATAATTTGATAAATAAGGAAGAGAAAGCTAGTGCAGAAGTAGATGATACTGATGAAGACCTGTGGCTTCAAAAGACACAACGTTGAACTTTTAGAGTTATAGATAATTGATTTCCCGGTGAGTAACAATCGGTAATCCACATTAGCATGCTAACTCTGTAGCAAAATGTTACACGATGCTAAAAGGAAAAAAACTGATTAGCTTTGTATTCTCACTAAAACCAGTCGGGATTTATTTGAAAGATGTTGGAGTAATTGATTAATGTGTGACTGAAATGTGCTACATGGTTTATGAATCTTGTATTGATTATTGATTGATTTATTGTATGTGAATGCTTTATAACTGCAAAGTGCAGGTTAACTGAATATTTCAGCGGAGATTTCATGCAGATAAACTATTTGAATGTGATGAACAGTAAAACTAATGTGAATAGGTTACAGTATGTGTAGAGGTTATTTTGAAATATGTCAATTCATGTTTTGTATATTGTGAGATATGATTACTATTAGGAGGTTGTGGAAAAAGTAACATTAACACTGTAAAGCAGTCATTTTATTTAAATGTATATTGAAAAGGACTTTTAAGTATTAGATAATTATTTTCCATGGCTGTATAGGCTGGTTTTTTTGGAGTCCCTCGTTGAGTCCTCGGGTTCCACCTGTCACCTTCTGCTGTCATCCATCTGCATCTCCATCCTGGTTATCCCTCACCTTCAAGGATCATCCACACTCACACCTCACATATAATTCCCCCAGCCCCCCTGCAATACTCACCTTGGACATTCACTGTGAAAGAGGGTGGTAGGACTATCTGAGTGCACTCATATTTTTGTTATTTTTGGGGTCATTTGTTTATTTTCAACTCAGTTGAACTTTTGGGACAAATTCTATTTTTTTATATACATACCTGAGATCTCAGAGAGGTTATATTTCATTTACTTGAATGTTTATTTTGGTTGAAAGAAAAAAATCCAATTAGCAAATTGTGATGAAGAAAAGAGTTTAATAGTACTGTGTACTGTGAATCCAACTGGGTATAGGTACTGATATATTTTTTATCCAGTACTCATTTTTTTGTTTATTTATGTTTTTTTGAAATACTATATTGAAGAATCTTTTTTCTGGGTTCAATATATATATTTTCTCTAAACTAAATTGTTGTGTGTGTGGTATTTGGGGTGGATGTAAGTCTAATTCAACATTAGCCAGAACATATTAGCAGTCTCCTCATCGAATCTGGAACAGAGTCAACCCTCATTTGATATTTAGTATACTTAAGTCTATCACAAAGTGTTAGGAGAGGTAGGAAGGGTTATAATAGCATCCCTGTGTTTACCTTTTCTCTTGCTTCCCTCTGTGTTTAGAACAATACTGGAAAAGATGGGCATGGAGGGGAAGGTCCAGCCCCACCGTGGGGGGGGGGGGGGGTCCAGCCCCACCAGGCCAAAAAGAAGTGGTGATTTTATGTTAATGTTATAAAATAAAAAATATTGTTCATTGTTACACGTTGTCTATTCCATTTAGTATTTACAACTGAAGTACAATTTATAACAGGGTTAACAAACGGCATAAAGTGCTACTGTTCAGGAAGAACAAGGGATTAAATATTTTCTTTTATTATCAAGTGATGAAACATTTAACTATTTACAAAAATTACATCAGGAATAACTATTTAGAGATTATTATTATTTTATTATTCTTTCTCTTGTGTGTTTTCCTTCTTTCTTTCTTTCTTTCTTTCTTTCTTGTGTGTTTTCCTTCTTTCTTCTCCTTTCCTTTATTCTTCTCCTTTCTTCTCTCTTATAATTTTGTCAGCTTTTTCACCGTCTTTTCGGTCGAGACGTCTTTCTCGTCTTATGGGCGGGAACAGCTGGTGACGCAACCAGGAAATGCCTCGAAGGCTAGACCGTCTCATTGAGAGGCTGTGGCTGTGTCCCAATTTGGTCCAAATTGCGAGGCTGCATCCTCGAAGTGCGCATTTCGAGGCCGATTACGTCACAACGCCGCGCGAAGGCTGTCCCAATTCGAAGAGTCCTTCAAATGCAGCCTTGAAATACGTCCTTCTTTTCCCTCTTTTTCGAGGATGCATCGCTACTATCCTTCGCGGCCTCCCAAATCCCAAGATCCTTTGCGCGGCGCTGTTCAGTGCCGCGAAAACACAACAATGGCGACACCAACAGGTGAAGACTTTTCATTCAAGTGTAAGTATTGGTTTGTTTTATTTAATTATTTTGACTTATTACTACTTATACTTTTATACTTTTACTAATTACTTATATTTTATTACTTGACTTATATCTTATATATATATAAATGGACTAAGATGAACAAATTTAGATTTTAATGAAGAGCTACGTTTGGGATTATCACTATTATATGTTATACTTCATTATTATCATTATTATGATAATTTTTTGCTATATTAGAACCCTTTTGTCTGTTGACATAGTAAAAAAAAACATGTTTTACATTACATTTTGTTTTATTTTTGGTTTAGGGAGCAAGGAGCAAACCGAGCTCCTGATTAAACAAAGAGGGGAAAATGACCATCTACTGTATTCACGGGGGCCAAAAACTCCGCCACGGCGGGATGGAGGTAAGGCTGATGTCCATTTTTGTACATCTTTGCATCCCTGTGTTGATGTGATCTTGTGTTTACCTTTTCTCTTGCTTCCCTCTGTGTTTAGAGCAATACTGGAAAAGATTGGGCTGGAGGGGAAGGTCCAGCCCTACCAGGCCAAAAAAAAATGGGACAATTTAAAAATATATATATAAAGTAGGTAGCCTACAGGTTTGGATTAGTTTTACTGTTACTAAATACTTTTGCTGAAAATTGCTGACATGATTGATTTCCACTGCCTTAGGATTGCAAATATCCAGGGACAGGGGAGGGGGCCAGCGGCAAACCCACTGCTGGCACTTGGCCCTGGTTTGTCCTCATGGATGAGGTACTGGGGCAGAGGCCATCTATTGCCCCCCCTGTCCTCATTGCCTCCATCCGTGAGGACACACCAGGGCCAAGTGCTGCAGTGGGTGAGCAGGAGAGTGAAGAGGAGGAGGAGGACCAGCCAGGGCCCAGGAGGAAGAGGAGGAGGGAGGATGACCTCCTTGACCTCATAAAGGAGGACATGAGAAGGCAAAAGGCAGAGGAGAGGAGGGAGCAGGAGGGGAAAGACAGGATGGAGAGGCTCTTCTCTCTCCTGGAAAAAGTAATAGAAAAATAAATATACATCTATATAGATGTGTTTAATTTGATTTTATTTATGAACTGTGTTTATTTATGATTTCTTTATTTTTTATTTGATTGTGAAGATTTTGATGTTTTATGTTGTTATTAAATAAAAAATATTGTTCATTGTTACACGTCTATTCCATTTAGTATTTACAACTTCAGTACAATTTATAACAGGGTTGCATAAAGTGCTACTGTTCAGGAAGAACAAGGGATTAAATATTTTCTTTTATTATCAAGTGATGAAACATTTCACTATTTACAAAAATTACATCAGAAATAACTATTTACAGATTATTATTATTGTATTATTCTTTCTCTTGTGTGTTTTCCTTCTTTCTTTCTTTCTTGTGTGTTTTCCTTCTTTCTTCTTCTTTCTTTCTTTCTTTCTTTCTTTCTTGTGTGTTTTCCTTCTTTCTTCTCCTTTCCTTTATTCTTCTCCTTTCTTCTCTCTTGTTATTTTGTCAGCTTTTTCACCGTCTTTTCGGTCGAGACGTCTTTCTCGTCTTATGGGAGGGAACAGCTGGTGACGCAACCAGGAAATGCCTCGAAGGCTAGACCGTCTCATTTAACAACGGTTGATGCGTCCTTCGGAGGTTCCCCAAATTGAGACACAGCCTGTGTCTCAATTCCGACCCAACTGCGAGGCTGCATCCTCGAAGGACGCGGCCTTTGCGGCCTTCGAAGGATGCAGCCTTGAGGAACCTCCGAAGGACGCATCAACCGTTGTTAAATGAGACGGTCTAGCCTTCGAGGCATTTCCTGGTTGCGTCACCAGCTGTTCCCGCCCATAAGACGAGAAAGACGTCTCGACCGAAAAGACGGTGAAAAAGCTGACAAAATTATAAGAGAGAAGAAAGGAGAAGAATAAAGGAAAGGAGAAGAAAGAAGGAAAACACACAAGAAAGAAAGAAAGAAAGAAAGAAAGAAAGAAAGAAGGAAAACACACAAGAGAATAATAAAATAATAATAATCTCTAAATAGTTATTCCTGATGTAATTTTTGTAAATAGTTAAATGTTTCATCACTTGATAATAAAAGAAAATATTTAATCCCTTGTTCTTCCTGAACAGTAGCACTTTATGCCGTTTGTTAACCCTGTTATAAATTGTACTGAAGTTGTAAATACTAAATGGAATAGACAACGTGTAACAATTGACAATATTTTTTATTTTATAACATTAACATAAAATCACCACTTCTTTTTGGCCTGGTGGGGCTGGACCTTCCCCTCCATGCCCATCTTTTCCAGTATTGTTCTAAACACAGAGGGAAGCAAGAGAAAAGGTAAACACAGGGATGCTAACAGACAAAAGGGTTCTAATATAGCAAAAAATTATCATAATAATGAAGTATAACATATAATAGTGACAATCCCAAACGTAGCTCTTTATTAAAATCTAAATTTGTTCATCTTAGTATATATATTTATTTATATATATATATATATATATATAAATAAATATTTAAAAAAAGTCAAGTAATAAAATATAAGTAATTAGTAAAAGTATAAGTAGTAATAAGTCAAAATAATTAAATAAAACAAACCAATACTTACACTTGAATGAAAAGTCTTCACCTGTTGGTGTCGCCATTGTTGTGTTTTCGCGGCACTGAACAGCGCCGCGCAAAGGATCTTGGGATCTGGGAGCATCTGGGAGGCCGCGAAGGATAGTAGCGATGCATCCTCGAAAAAGAGGGAAAAGAAGGCCGCATTTCAAGGCTGCATTTGAAGGAGTCTTCGAATTGGGACAGCCTTCGCGCGGCGTTGTGACGTAATCGCCCTCGAAATACTTCGAAGGATGCAGCCTCGCAATTAGGACCAAATTGGGACACAGCCTGAGACACAGCCTGTATAAAAGAAACAGACGTAACATCTGTGACGTCACCCATTGGTTTGTGGACTGCTGCTCGGAAGCCAATAGCATCAAATCTAGGCAGCGCCATCTTGAAAATTTCAGGTGCATGCTGGGAAAAATAAAAACAGGGATTCTACTTATATGGGCATGAGGCGGAGCCATGGGCGGGCGTATGGGCAGGACCAACGGTGGAGCGGAGAGGCTGCGATTGGTTGCGAGGGCTGGATCTGGAGGACATTGGTCAATCAACCTGTCAATCAGGACGTAGCCACGCCCTAATGCATACCCTGCTTTATCGTCACATATAAAATCAGGGAGGCCAAAATGTCCCAAATGAACATCATACTGCATTGAAGAAGGCTTTAAACTAGCGATTGAGACCATAAACACATTTTGAAAACGTTTACTGAGGTTAGAAATCAAGTGAGAAGTTGGTGAATTCTCCATTGACTTGTATAGAGACGGTCGCCCCCTGGTGGCCTTTTGATAGAATGCAGCTCTAAGTTACTTCTCCATTGACTTGTATAGAGACGGTCGCCCCCTGGTGGCCTTTTGATAGAATGCAGCTCTAAGTTACTTCCGCATTGGCTTCTTTTCAGAGGATAGGATCTCCCCGCTTGGTCTCTACACTGAGAGCCTGAGGTAGGAGGAGCAGCTATGGAAGCCTAATGATGCCAAAAGTAAACTGAGTCACACTACTAAATTATAACAGTTTATATGATGTTCTACTTTATTTATGTGATACAGGATTTGTGTAATTTACTTTTATTTCTGTGTTTTTTTATTAGTAATATGATATAATTTGATAAATGGACACTTTATTTAATTTATATATTAGAATTATTTCTACTCTTTATAATTTACATTTGAGTATTTGTGATTGTATCTAACTTTTGTATTTATGGTTGTTATTTCCATAAATACCAAAATGATCCATCTATAAAATATCTATAAACTTTTTACAGTGCTGCATATGATAATTATATATTTAGAAAGTAGAACTAAAGTGATTAATTACAAGTTCATTTATTTCCTCATTGAAGTTTTATTACAAATAGAGTTAAAATCTCGTCTCGATCTCGTGAGCTGAGTGTATCGTCACACCCCTAGTATCATCTGTATCATGTGACTTTAGATCCCAAAGGTTCTGAATCTGATCAGCTGATCATTATTTGAGGGTTTTTACACATACAGACCTTTAATAAATCAGACCCAAAGTATTCAAAGTCACACAGTTCTTTCTATGTTGTTATACACTTACTCTAATTAATACTGAGACTTTATTAATATAGAATCAGTTCTTTTATTTTAATTGAATGTGTTGAAGCTTGGAGCCTGAAGAACTAAAATAATGTCTAAGTGTAGAAATACTTACTGTGTGGACAGTTTCTCCTCACTGATCTGATGTCTGGATGTGATGTCATGTTTGTCTCTTCCTGTGACTGACCTGCTGATCCTGAGCTGATGTTTGAAAACTTCTTCACCAGATCATTCCTGTTGATCTTCTTTAAAACGCTCTTCATCACCTCCACAGCTCCAGCTAGTTCATATTTCTGCACCATCAGATCCACAACTACTCGCCTCTTTGCGTCCTCCAGCTGGTACTCTGGGATGGGTTCGATGTCGCCCAACTTTTCATTCTTCAGGAACCATTTGAAGCTCTCAAAGTCATCCTCACTTAAATCCTCCAGAAGGTTGATGAGGTCTGCCACTGTTATGTTGGCTCTCTGGTGAAATCAGAGAACAATGATAAGAGAACAGTTGTGTTTCTGTCTGTCTGCCAGTAGAAACTCAATCACAAGTTTAGAAAAGTTCAATTTTGAACAATAGTCAACAAAGAAATCTCACCACAAGATCCAATTAGCTTTCTGCTAATCAGCCGTGTGTGTGCAGCTGCTGTTTACTCATAACTGATAAAAGTGATATTGAATGTTTCCTTGTATAAAAGTATGCAGTCAACTACTCTGATAACAGTTCCAGAGAAATCAGATTTCTCTGTGAGTCTACCGTGGTTTGACTTTTTATGCATTTATTATAGTGTCAGTAGAAAAATGACAGGAAGCAAATAGAGAGAGAGAGTTTATGTGTTTGTGTCTAAATAACATCTGATGCTTTAAGGCCCTGTGTTAGAGTCCTGAACAGCTTCTTAGTTGTTAGTTTGAGGGGAAAGCATCACTAAACTTTAGTTTCTATAGAGTTTGAATGTAAGTCTGTCAAGTGAAGGTAATGTGATGTCATGTGATATCTTACGTTGGTTCTTTGGTTCAGTCACTCTTCAGATTCTGTATCAGATCCGTTCCTCCTCTTCTTCAACACAATCACTCATCACATGGACTTCATTCAGTCTGAGAGGGGAAGCAGAAACACTGGTTGTGATCTCAGGGCAAAGAATTCAATCAGCTAACAGAAATAAACAGTAAAGAACGTAGAAACAACCTGCAGGACTATGGAAGATTTAAAATACTAAAATAAAAGAAATCAAATAAAATACAATAAACATTTTCAAGATTGTTTCATTTTAGTGTAAAATGGTTTGTAATGATTCATAATTATTCAGCTTTTTGAGTTTAAATAAACTGAATTAATACATTTTCATTGGGACATAAATTTAAATGTCACAAACTTCAGCAGAGAAGTGAAGAGGTTTAAGGTGTTTCAGTGTAATCCAGCAGGGGGCAGCATAGATCCATAAATACTAAATACAGCAGCAGCATTAGTCTTCATGAGGAGGAACAGAAAATAATAATAATAATAATAATGCATTTTATTTAAAGGCGCCTTTCAAAACACTGAAGGACACCTTACAAGGCTCATATAACACAACAACAGTACATCAAACAATATAAATCAGACATTTAGTGCAAAGATAAAGAATAAATATGAACGAGACTACAAAGTGCATTAGTACAATAAATAAACAAGAATGAAGATTTGCATAGTTAGTGAGAGACAGAGTATGAAGTGCAAATGTCAGGTGAGAGAGAGTTCCTGAGGTGGGGAGGGGGTTAAGGTTAGGGTTGGGGGGGGGGGCGATAGGCTGAAGGCTCTTGACCCCATGGTGGTTAAGTTGGCAGATGGGGCAGAGAGCTGGTTGGCAGAGGAGGATCGGAGAGTTCGAGAAGGTGTGTAGATGTGGATAAGTTCAGAGAGATATGATGGTGCCAAGTTGGGAAGGACCTTGAACATGAGGAGTAGAATCTTAAAGTCAATGTGGGATTTGATAGGGAGCCAGTGAAGTTGCTGCAGGGCAATAGAGGGAGTTCCTGAGGTGGTGGTGCGGGGGGGTTAGGGTTGGGGGGCTACTGCAGGGCAGGAGTGATGTGTTCAATAGAGGGAGTTCTGGTTATGATACGAGCGGCTGCGTTCTGTACAAGTTGGAGTTTGTGGAGAGATTTCCGCGGAAGACCAAAGAGGAGAGAGTTACAGTAGTCCAGACGGGAGGGTTAGGGTTAGGATGGGGTTGACCCTGACCCTGATATGGGTGCTGCAGGGAAGGAGTGATGTGTTCAAAAATGGTGATTTAAGTTGAAATGAATGAAAAAGAGAAGGCTAGATAATGAATCTACATTACTATATTAGTGCTTTTACTGAAGTAAAGGATCTGAATTGTTCTTCACTACTTTATAGAAAAGAGCAAAGTGTGTATGTGAGCCTGGCTCAACACCAACACAACAGGAAAGTAACAGAATAATGAACACATAGTTTTTCTTTACAGGAAAATCAGAACAATGTTAAATCAACACTCACCCTGTTTTCCTCCTTCTGCTCTGTCAACTCCAACCTCTAATAACTGACTGCTGATCAGTTTATTAAGAGAAACTTTGACTCTGGTTTAAATCCAACAAACAGACTTCAGATAAACATGTGTGTGCTTCTTAACTGTGACTTCTCTCCATTTAGAGCTCAGCAGTGAGTCACGTGACATCGCTGTGAGGAAATAAAATCAGGAAAACAACAACACCTCAAACTCTGTCATTTCAGATTTTACTTTAATCAACTAAACAATCAATGTGAGAAATAATGATCAGATTGATCAATAATGACAGTAATCATTATTTACAGCCCTGATATTAACACTCACCTGGTTCAGATTCGCTGTTTCCTCTTTCTGAAGTCAGTCTGAATACTTTCAACTTGCCTGTTTGCTCCTCCCACCTTGAAGCTTCGTCTTTACTAGAAGTCACGTGTGTGTGTGTGTGTGTGTGTGTGTGTGTGTGCGTGCACAGAAAGTCTGTTTTTAATAAATAAACCAGATATGTCTTTATGAAGTTGATCAGTTAAATGTGATAATTGAATGGAAATAAAAGGAAATGTACTTTAATAATCAGTCTCAGGTATTTATTTAACACACGATGCTTCCTGAAAAAAGAAGACAAACAATAAAGTGTAAACCCGCCCGCGTGACACACAGGTAAGACTCAAAGGTGAAAGTATAAAGACATCAGCTGATTGAGCTGAGTGTTAAACAACTTTTATTATTTTACTGTTAACATCTTTTTCAGACTGTAAGTAGTTTGATTATTTAACACGTCGGTGCTTCCTGCTAAATTAAAATAAAGTATCAGCACACAGTTTATTGTTGGACTGCAGGAGAATTATTATATAATCTCCTAATAGTAAAATGCTTGTTAGGTTTTATTTTTATTTAGTTTTTCAGTTTGCTATATTTCAGTTTAGTTTTAGTAAGTTTAACAAGTGATGAAGTAGTTTTTATTTAGTTTGGCTCTGCTGCCCCCTACTGGTACCAGCCGGTAGTTCTCATTTATCTTCACTTTAGTTTTAGTTAGTTTTGCTTTGTTCATTGTAGTTTTTATGTAGTTTTCGTTTTTTTTTTTACAACTAAATTATTTTTAAATCTTAGTTTTAGTGAACTATAATAACCCTGGTTTGTGTAACAGAAATATTTAGTGTGGTGGCGTTTTTATCACCTCATCCAACTAACATTCAACTCCACCACAGAGAGGTGATGTTAAAGTCTATACAGCTGTATGAAAATAAAGGTGAGTAAGGTTTAAATGCTACACTAAAAATATAGAAAGATCTAAAAGAGGACACTAAAAATACACCTTATAACACTGTCAGTATATAACACTACATTACCCACAATGCAACTGAAGATTAAGGTGTGTTCTATGGGTGTGTTATGCTAATGTAGCCTGAAGCTAAGGAACTACAGAGGTCTGCTCACCTCACTGCTCCACTGTTGTGTGCTGAAAGAGCAAAGAGACACACACACACACACACACACACACACACACACACACAGACACACAGACACACACACTCAGGTGTTTTCAGCTGGTTCAGACGTCATTTGGAGAGGAGTGGCCAATCTAATCAGGTGATCTGGGTTCATATGAACATAAAGAGAAGTATAAAACAATAAACTGATCAGCAGTCAGTTATTAGAGGTTGGAGTTGACAGAGCAGAAGGAGGAAAACAGGGTGAGTGTTGATTTAACATTGTTCTGATTTTCCTGTAAAGAAAAACTATGTGTTCATTATTCTGTTACTTTCCTGTTGTGTTGGTGTTGAGCCAGGCTCACATACACACTTTGCTCTTTTCTATAAAGTAGTGAAGAACAATTCAGATCATTTACTTCAGTAAAAGCACTAAAACAGCAAAGTTGATGTGAAGCTAATATGAAGCTTCAGATCAACCTTTACCAAGTGAGTCAAATCTTCATCTTCTATGTTTCAACGTTTCAGTGTTTTTAGTAGCAAAGTCTTTTTGTTCCTATACTTCCACCACAGAGAAACAGGAAACACTCAGGGGCGATTGCTCTGAGACAACAAGGGAAGCTCGCTTTCTCGCTTTAAATTGTCACAACTGTCATATTAAATATATTAAATTCACACTAAAATGATAATTTACATCAAATCTGCACTTGAATGCGTTCAATTTTACAACCATGACATCCTGTAACCAGCTGTTTATTGCTGACGCTGTTATTTACCAACGTGATTTCCCATCACACACTGGCAGTCCGCCGCAGACTCAGACCGTCAGCTGTGTTCAATGAGGCTTCTCCCAACAGCTGGTTAGGGCTAGGGGGCGGGACAAGCCAGGATAAGACGCTCATTGGATAATGCGACAAACTCGTCCCGCCCCTGGACGCTGAGCGTCTCTGGCAATGGAGCAGTGGGCGGGGTCGGACGCTCTGCTTCTGTAAGCTGATTGGATGAAATGTTTTATACAGCTCAAAGCCCTTGACAGACAGCTTTGGATAGGCTGACTCTTCCTAGTGTAGTTGTTGACTTTCTCGCTAAATCTGGCGACTTTCCAACTCTTCTTGGCGACTTTTTTTCTCAAAGGTGACTATCGACATATCTAGCGAGTTTTTCTGATGTTTTAGAGACTCTGACATGAAAGCACGTATCACTCTGTCCTCAACGTGCAGCGGGTGCTGCTGCGAGCCCTGCCCCCGTCCCAAAGCACTCACAGACGGTCAGGTTCACAAAAAAAAAAAACAACAACCTAGAAATCAGTCTTGTTACTCATCAATGATCCAAGACTGTTATAATCCCTCCAAACCAAATTCAATCTGCATTAATTAAATGGTTTGGATCAATAGAGGAGAAGGGGATTAGAAGATGCATGCAAAAACAAAATGAAAAAATAAATCTCATATGCCTTTTTTATGGCATCAAACACGTTGGACACTTTTGTCCAATGTGGTACTTGTGCCAGTTTGGTTCTGAGAGTCACATGGACAAAAAACTAAAACCCCTTGGAAATCAATCTTGTTACTCATCAATGATCCAAGACTGTTATAATCCCCCCAAAGCAAATTCAATTTGCATTCAGTATATTGGAAATAATCACCTTTTCATAGGGTGATTATTTCACCTTTGGGTGGGTGAGGTGTTACCTGGGTGGGTGAGGTGTTAAGTGTTGCTTTAAGGCCCTTTGTCCTGTGCAGGCCTACCTGGGCAGGCTAGTGGCTAGTTTTGATGTTGATGTGGTTCTATGGCATAGATGAAGCATACAACAGCCTCAATTAAACACTCCTTTTATTGTAACTGCTTCGCTTCAATATGACAAGTTTTATGATGAAAATGTAGAGTGAGCTTCCCCTGTTTAAAACACCAGCAGCCGCCACAGGAAACACTAAGAGGAGCTATGATGCTAAACAGACTGTAAATGTGTCAGATATCACTGATGTGACTAACTCACACTGATGAAGATCAATAGAAGCTGATCAGAGACTTTATAATGACTGAGTGAAAACACTGTGATACAGTCCTCCAGCACTGAACACTGAGTCAGTATGAGCAGGAGGAATGATTACACTGTTCATATGGACACCTGACTGTTGGTTTAAGACATATTTGGGAAACTGTGAACTGTACTCTAAAGTTACCTGAATTATTTTGAACACAGTCTGTAAAGTTTTTTTTCTCTACACAACACTGACATCTAGTGTCGATCAGTTGGAATTACTCCAACAGTAAAACCATTGAAGGGTTATTCTATAGGAGAAATGTAATCAGCAGAGATAATAGCATGTTACTGTTGTAGCTGCTGGAGGTGGAGCTAGTTTATATTACTTTATATACAGTTAGCTAGTTTATACTACTTTATATACAGTTAGCTAGTTTACACTACTTTATATACAGTTAGCTAGTTTACACTACTTTATATACAGTTAGCTAGTTTACACTACTTTATATACGGTTAGCTAGTTTATACTACTTTATATACGGTTAGCTAGTTTATACTACTTTATATAGCTACGGTTAGCTAGTTTACACTACTTTATATACAGTTAGCTAGTTTACACTACTTTATATACAGTTAGCTAGTTTACACTACTTTATATACAGTTAGCTAGTTTATACTACTTTATATACAGTTAGCTAGTTTATACTACTTTATATACAGTTAGCTAGTTTACACTACTTTATATACAGTTAGCCAGTTAGCTAGTTTACACTACTTTATATACAGTTAGCTAGTTTATACTACTTTATATACAGTTAGCTAGTTTACACTACTTTATATACAGTTAGCCAGTTAGCTAGTTTACACTACTTTATATACAGTTAGCTAGTTTACACCACTTTATACAATTAGCTAGTTTACACTACTTTATATACAGTTAGCCAGTTAGCTAGTTTACACTACTTTATATACAGTTAGCTAGTTTATACTACTTTATATACAGTTAGCTAGTTTACACTACTTTATATACAGTTAGCCAGTTAGCTAGTTTACACTACTTTATATACAGTTAGCTAGTTTACACTACTTTATATACAGTTAGCTAGTTTACACTACTTTATATACAGTTAGCCAGTTAGCTAGTTTACTACTTTATATACAGTTAGCTAGTTTACACTACTTTATATACAGTTAGCCAGTTAGCTAGTTTACACTACTTTATATACAGTTAGCTAGTGTATACTACTTTATATACAGTTAGCTAGTTTACACTACTTTATATACAGGTAGCCAGTTAGCTAGTTTACACTACTTTATATACAGTTAGCTAGTTTACACTACTTTATATACAGTTAGCTAGTTTACACTACTTTATATACAGTTAGCCAGTTAGCTAGTTTACTACTTTATATACAGTTAGCTAGTTTACACTACTTTATATACAGTTAGCTAGTTTACACTACTTTATATACAGTTAGCTAGTTTACTACTTTATATACAGTTAGCTAGTTTACACTACTTTATATACAGTTAGCTAGTTTATATACTTTATATACAGTTAGCTAGTTTATACTACTTTATATACAGTTAGCTAGTTTACACTACTTTATATACAGTTAGCTAGTTTATACTACTTTATATACAGTTAGCTAGTTTATACTACTTTATATACAGTTAGCTAGTTTATATACTTTATATACAGTTAGCTAGTTTATACTACTTTATATACAGTTAGCTAGTTTACACTACTTTATATACAGTTAGCTAGTTTATACTACTTTATATACAGTTAGCTAGTTTATACTACTTTATATACAGTTAGCTAGTTTATACTACTTTATATACAGTTAGCTAGTTTACACTACTTTATATACAGTTAGCTAGTTTATACTACTTTATATACAGTTAGCTAGTTTACACTACTTTATATACAGTTAGCATTTATTGAAATGAAAGCATGTGAGAAGTTTAGAGGGTAAAATCAGTATTTGGTGGAGTTGTTAACAACTCATAGACATCTGAAATGTGTGCCAACTACACACTACTCTTTGTAAGACGTCAAAAGACTAAAAGATTGGAAACCACTGGTTTCATCTTTAGCAATGTGTTGTATTTTAAAAGCTTGTTATAGCTGCTGTGACTGTTCAACCTCTTTATACCTCATTATATACCAGTGCAATATTCAGACTCTTCTCACTTACAGCACTTTATCTTGTCTTAATTTTACCTACTTTGTTTTTGTTTTGTTGTATAAAGGGTTGTGATTGATTGTGTGTGTTGCCAAATGTATGTATGTATGTATGTATGTATGTGTGTGTGTATGTATGCATGTATGTAGTAATATGTCAAAATACCACTGTGATGGGCACTTACAATTTCATTGTACTTTAAGTACAGTGATAATAAAGACATCTTATCTCTTATAGCAACATGAATTGTGCATCGCCTGCAACTATCATCTCAAAGTCTGAGTCATAAAAGATGTTGTGTTAATGATGTTACAGCACAAACAGCCCATTAAAGGTTACATCTGGTTGCAGTTATCCATGTGACAAAGTATAAATGTTTTTGGGCCGAGAACACATGCAGGTCAAAGTTAGAGAGAACAAGGAGCTGAAATACCAAAGTGCTTCAGAATATTAGGCTTCTTGTTGTTTGCAGTATTTGAATAGTTATTTCCATAACTGCTCTTGAATCTTGTGTTAAGAGCTTCGACTCTGTTTCTGGTTTACCTCTCAGGCTGACTGAAGATGAGTGACTGTGTGGAGGAAGAGGAGGACAGAGCAAAGTCTGCACATTCTATGATGACTGACAGTTTCCAACATGATGAACCTCAACCTTCAGACTCAAAGTAAGAGTATCATAAAAGACCCTGAAAACCTGCAACAGCTCAGACTGCTCTCAGTCTAACCTCAGGAGGTTAACAACTATCTTAACATCTAATGTCTCACACTTTATATTCCATCCTGTACTGTGTGTGCGTGAGAGAGAGAGAGAGAGAGAGAGAGAGAGAGAGAGAGAGAGAGAGAGAGAGAGAGAGAGAGAGAGAGAGAGAGAGAGAGAGAGAGAGAGAGAGAGAGAGAGAGAGAGAGAGAGAGAGAGAGAGAGAGAGAGAGAGAGAGAGAGAGAGAGAGAGAGAGAGAGAGAGGGAGAGGGAGAGGGAGAGAGAGAGCCTATCCAACCTTCCCTCCCTCCAGCCCTAAGTTAGGTAAATGTAAATGATTTACAGATATTAAACTATATCTGACATTAACAGACTTTTAAAGGGTTGTAGAAGTAGGAGCTCACTCCCTGTCGCCCAGCAACCTCCTGTTTGAGCTAATTGATCCTAGCAACAGATAACTCCATAATCAGTATAACTCCAGTATGAATGCATCACACTAGAGCAGAAGTCAGTGTTACATCTAGTCGTTAGCAGTGTTTCGGTTGCAGTGGATCCAGCCAACCATCATTTACTCTGTGACACCAGACTCATCGTCACCTTGTCACCGGTTTTACATTTGATTATATTTCAGCAATAAGTCACAGCAATAATGTGTTTAAAACATATTTGCAGAGACTACAACCAGAGAGCAGATTCTCCAGTACCCAGCTGTCTGTCTATGAGGAGTGACCTGTCCAAAGAGATTCCTTTAAACTTCAACCAAGAACCTGGACCTCCAGTCATCAAGTAAGATGACTGATTATGCTGTAGTATGAGCAGGATTCAACGTTGTGTAAAACTCCTGAAGGATATGGAAGATTTTGAGTATGAATTAGTAGATGAGAGTTGAAAATTACAATACAATTAAAACAGTATGAATAGTTTGGAAAGTGTGAAAAGGATGAAGAATGCAAAATATAGATTAAGCAATGAAAGAAGTTCACACAGGAGTATTAGAGTAAGGACTTCAGCCTGCTGAGATGAAGATGAGGTTTCTTTTAATTGTCTTTGTTGGAATAAAACAAAATTATTGTGAGATGTATTATAATACAGGTCATTTTAACTGGCCTTTATTAGTTCTTAGTTAACATAATATTGATTATTTGCTTTTATTTGAGAATGTATGGAAGCTTAAACAGAATTAATGCCAAACACTTAATTTAGCAATCCTGTATTTGAATTCCATTAATACAGCATACTAGTGACTTAAAACAATACATCCAACAATATTAAAGAAACATGAATTGATAACTGACCACAAACCGCATGTTTGTATCACACACTGTATCCAAACACACCACTTGGATATCCGGAGTTTGGATTAAAATATATATATATATATATATATATATATATATATATATATATATATATAAAACATATATATTTGCAGAGACTACAACCAAAGCCAGAGATCAGATTCTCCAGTACCCAGCTGTCTGTCGATGAGGAGCGACCTGTCCAAAGAGATTCCTTTAAACTTCAACCAAGAACCAGGACCTCCAGTCATCAAGTAAGACGACTGATTATAGTGTAAAATGACTTAGTGGAAGATGAGGCCAAAGGGAATATACTGTTCTATCTTGAGTTAACTGTTAATATTACAGACTATGACATGATGGCATTCAAGAAGAAAACATAGTAGGGTAGATGGAAGGACAACAGTGGTAACAAACTGTGCAGAAAACCTGAAATTACTTCTTAAAAACAGCACTGTGAATAGTTGGAAAGGTGTGAAAGGGATGAAGGATCTAAAATGTTGACTAACCAATGAGAATAATTCAAGCAGGATTATTAGAGTAAGACTTTAAATGACCTTAAGTGTTATGAGATGAAGTTGAGGTTTCCTTTAATTGTCTTTGTTGGAATAAACGTAAAACATCAGCTGAGGTCTCAGTCCTGCCGAGAGCTGAACTATAAACACTTCTAGAAAACTAAGTCATACTGTGACTGTGAGTGTGAGTGTGTGAGTGTGTGAGTGTGTGAGTGTGTGAGTGTGTGTGTGTGTGTGTGTGTGTGTGTGTGTGTGTGTGGCAGACCTCACCAGAAGGGGAACCATAATATGTTGAGTAGAAGGGAATGCGTTTGGTTATTAATAATAATTAATAATTAGCATGAATCATTGTTTATTTATAAGAAATTAATACTTATTAGGGCCCAAGCACTATACAGTGTGAAGGCCCTATTGTATCTGTAAAGATTATTATTATTATCGTTCTGCCTAAACGAACGCCTTTTTGACAGCCTAAACGTGCCCGAAAAGTCACCAAAATTTGCAATCATGTCCGACCCGGCGAAAAATTTGCTATTTTAAGGATCACGAAAATGGGCGAGAAAAAATGGCTCAATAGCGCCCCCTAGAAAATTTAAAAAATCGAGCCCCTCGACTGAGTTTGTCGTAGAGCCGCCGCTGGTCTGTCCACAGCAGGTCTATGGCTGCTTTATCTGGTCCTCTACAGACACATTAACACAAGGTTAACAGAAACAGTTCAGCATATCACTATGGCAACAACTGTAAACTAAGACTCCCTGGAGTCCAAGCACGGGCGCTAGTATTATACACACACTAATAACTCTGCCCAGAAGAAAACCTCTTACTGTACGATGGGCTTGGTGTGAGCGGTGTGGCGTTCAAGGTCTGGTAGGGAAAAGTCTGACGCTGTCCTCAAGTGTCCCGATCATTCAGGGCTAATGGCCGCTGAATTCAGCCCTCAAGGGCAGAAGAAACAGCAGTTGAAGTACCGGTGGAGGGCTCGGTGTCGTCTCTTCTGCAGGTATACCTTTTTAGATTGGCGTTTGGTTGTGGCTCTCTCGGATCCGGTGAAAGGTGCGTCTCAGGTGCTTGCGCATTTCCATTTTAAAGATTTCTGTGACGTCAGACAATCATGGACAAGGACCGAGGTATTATGGGATTTTGGGTTCTAGGGTGATTTGACCCTAGTCCAAGGGAATAAAGGGGCATGCTTGTGTCTTTTCATCTAGGCCTTAAAGGGACACAATAGGACATGTGCTCTTAATTCAGCTCCACATTAAAGTGAAGGCCCAACAGGCTTGTGAAGTGTGTAAAGTATATTAGTATTTGTGTGTTCTTTAATACCATATAAAATGACATAGAAAGCAGTATTTGCCTGTAGTAAACCTTTAAGACTCTAAACAGTAGTGTAAACATAGTTTCACTGCACAGCACCCAGGTTGCTATGGTGATGGTGCACTTATTTATTGTTCCCTTAAACAAACCAATGTTAGGCACCAAAGAACCTTTTAGTTTAAGCGAGCCAAGACTTCACTGACAATGCAGACATCTGATGTGTCCACATAAAATAAAGGAGCTGTTCCAGTTTAGAAATCACCATCTACTCTGTTTTTAACAAGGACTAGGACAATGAGACTGTTAGATAGTACTCTCTGCCCTCAAAAACCATGAGTCCTGTTTCAGAGGAAGTAATAGAGAATGTATCTTACTTTTGAAGTAAGATTACAATATGTGAAAGATTATTGATAAAATCTGAAGGTCTGAAACTATTGTTTTTTCATTTCATTGAAAAGTTACCTGGTGTTTTCTAATGACAGCAGGCCTCATCAATTATTTTCATGTCCACAGAGAGAGGGAGAGGAGGGCTGTTTCTGTGGAGGAGCAGCTGTCCTGCTGTTCTTTGTGTCAGGACGTCCTGAATGATCCGGTCTCTACCAGCTGTGGACACTGGTTCTGCAGACAGTGCATCACCTCATACTGGGACCAGTCTGCTTCATCAGGAGACTCCTCCTGTCCCCAGTGTGGAAAAAGATCCAGAACCAGACCTGGACTGCAGACAGACAGTCAGACCAGCACTGTACAAAGTAAGACTCTTTTGTTTTAATGGTAATTTTGAAAACTAGGATACAATTGCATATTTTTTAACATGAGTCTCTGATCTCCCTCAGTCAGCGTTGGTCTGTTGGAGGAACATAAGATCAGTCTGGGGGGGATTAGTCAAAATCTGACTCAAGGAACTGATGAAGCAAGAAGTGAAACTCCCCTCAGCATCTATACGAAGGTCTACATCACAGTGGGACTGAGTGAAGAGGTTAATACTCAACATGAGGTGATGCAGCTTGAAACAGCTTCTGTGATGAAGACCCTCCATGACGCTCCAATCAAGTGTCAGGACATCTTTAAAGTCTTACCTGACCAACAGAAACACATCAGAGTGGTTCTGATGAACGGCGTCGCTGGCATCGGAAAAACCTTAAAAGTGCTGAAGTTCACTCTGGACTGGGCACAGCGATCCAACAACCAAGATATCAGTCTACTGATTCTGTTCTCGTTCAGGTCGCTGAACTTGATCAAAGATGAGCAGTACAGTCTGCTCATGCTGATCCATGTTTTCTATCCAACATTACAGAAGCTCACAGCAGAGAAGCTCGCTGGCTGTAAAGTTTTGTTCATCTTTGACGGCCTGGATGAAAGCAGACTTTCACTGGATTTCAACAACAGTGAGGTCGTGTCTGATGTCACACAGAAGTCATCAGTCAGCGTGCTGTTGACAAACCTCATCAAGGGGAATCTGCTTCCCTCGGCTCTCATCTGGATAACTTCCCGACCTGCAGCAGCCAATCAGATCCCTCCTTCATGTGTGGACAGGGTAACAGAAGTACGAGGCTTCACTGACGCCCAGAAGGAGGAGTACTTCAGGAGGAGATTCAGTGATGAAGAGCAGTCCAGCACAATCATCTCACACATCAAGACATCCAGGAGCCTCCACATCATGTGTCACATCCCAGTCTTCTGCTGGATCATTGCTACAGTTCTGGACCACATGTTGACTCCAGACCAGAGAGGAAAGCTGCCCAAGACCCTGACTGACATGTACTCACACTTCCTGCTGGTTCAGACAAAGAGGAAGAAGAACAAGTATGATGAGGGACATGAGACGAGTCCACAGGAGCTGATGGAGGCTGACAGGAAACTTCTTCTGAAGCTGGGGAGGCTGGCGTTTGAACAACTGGTGAAAGGAAACATCCTGTTCTACCAAGAAGACCTGGAGCAGTGTGGTCTTGATGTCACAGAGGCCTCGGTGTTATCAGGAGTTTGTACACAGATCTTCAAAAGAGAGAGTGTGATCTTCCAGAAACCAGTCTACAGCTTTGTTCATCTGAGCATTCAGGAGTTTCTGGCTGCAGTCTACATGTACCACTGTTACACCAGCAGGAAGACAGAGGTACTGGAGGGTTTCCTGGGAAAAGAGTGGGCATATGAATACCATGACTGTTTCCTGACAGATAACAATGACCATGACTCAACCCTGGATGACTTCCTGAGGGGAGCCATGGAGAAATCTCTCAGGAGTGAAAATGGCCACCTGGACCTGTTTGTCCGCTTCCTTCATGGCCTCTCTCTGGAGTCCAACCAGAGACTCTTAGGAGGCCTGCTGGGTCAGACAGACAACAGTCCAGAAACCATCCAGAGAGTCATCAACAACCTGAAGAAGATGAACACTGAGGATATTTCTCCTGACAGAAGCATCAACATCTTCCACTGTCTGATGGAGATGAACGACCGTTCAGTACATCGGGAGATCCAAGAGTTCCTGAAGTCAGAGAACAGATCAGAGAAGGAACTCTCTGAGATCCACTGCTCAGCTCTGGCCTACATGCTGCAGATGTCAGAGGAGGTTCTGGATGAGTTGGACCTGAAGAAGTACAACACATCAGAGGAGGGACGACGGAGACTGATCCCAGCTGTGAGGAACTGCAGAAAGGCTAAGTAAGTCCAGATGTGATTATTATAATTCATTATTGGTAAATAACTGGCGGTGCATTAGTATGGCCACAGTGTATTGTGAATGGGATTGTCACTGTACTTTTCATTCCTGTTCTGCTGTGATAATGAAAATTTTACAGACTTTCTGGGTGTGGACTCACAAAGAGTCAATGTGAAGTCCCGAGTTCATCTCTGCAGTCCAACCCTTCACATCTGAGAGAACTGGACCTGAGCTATAACACTCATCTGAAGGATTCAGGAGTGGAGCTACTGTCAGTTGGAATGAAGAGTCAGCATTGTGGACTGAAGGCCCTGAGGTTTAGAATCTCATTCTCTGTCTTTTAAAACTCTACATGGACATCAGCTGTGCTTTGATAAAATTATCTTTTCTCTGCAGGCTGACAGACTGTCAGGTGACAGATAAAGCCTGTTCTTCTTTGGCTGTGGCTCTGACATCCAACCCCTTCTATCTGAGAGAGCTGGACCTGAGTAAAAACTTTCTGGAGGATTCTGGAGTGAAGATACTCCATGATTTTCTAAAGATTCCACAATGTGGACTGAAGACTCTACGGTTAGACTCCCCAAATCCTAATTGAATCATTTGGAAAATCAAATTTCTAACTGAATCATTCTTAATGTGTAAATAAATAAAACTGTGGTTCAGTAGGCAGAGTGGGTCATCCACAAATTGGATGATCTGCAGTTCGACTCCAGCTTTTTTGTCGAAATGTCCTTGGGCATGATACTGAACCCCAAATTGCTCCCAATGGCTGCACCAGCACCTTGTATTGTAGCTTGCCACCATCTGTGTGTGAGAGTGTGTGAACTTTGAGACTAGAGGTGCTATATAGTGCATTCCATACACATCAGCATGAATTGGCTATATTATTCACCAGAAGGTTATGTATCTTCGTTTCACAAGTCATGTCATAAAGTCATCAATCTACAAAAATTGAAATTATTTTGATTGAAACTTACAGATAATGACACTGCCTAATTGTTTGGTTCTCTGTTTAGATTAAAGTTCTGCAGTTTATCAGAGATCAGCTGTGCTTCTCTGTCCTCGGCTGTGAAGTGCAACTCCTCCCGTCTGAGAGAGCTGGACCTGAGCTACAATGTGCTACAGGATTCAGGTGTGACGCTGTTGTCTGCTGGTCTGGAGAGTCCAAACTGTGGAGTTAAGATTCTGAGGTAAGAACATAACTTTAACTTGGTAACATTTGGTGTGGTTCACAAAACTGCATGTGGTTACCACAGAACAAGTGAAGAATGAATCAGTAACAACCTAATAATTGACATAGAATCAATAGCTGTATAGTACAAAATCATGACTTACTAGAGAACACACCAGAAGATAGGTAATTAATTATTAATGAATCATTACAACATGATTTGTCCATATATATATATTCAAATTGTTCATACTGACAACTGCATGAGACTATTCCTGATTAACTCGTTAAGAAAATAATAGTAGTTTCTCATTTATAACTAATTACTTAAACATTAGTTTCTCTTTTTGTGCACCCCGAGTAAAGCCATACAATTGTGTGAACCATATTGTAAAGTTACAGATACTGTACATATTATACAGAAAAAATGCTTATTTTTTCTTTTTGTACATATGCAGTGTCACTTGCTGCAGTGTTTTTGTCGGTTTTTTAACTATGTTAAACTTAAGTTGCAGTTATAACAGACTCAGACTTAGATGACTTAATTTATCCCAGAAGGGCAATTCAGTTCTACAGCTTACCCAGTCCACACTGTCAACAAACCTCAAAGGCAAGCAGTACCATGTCAGGAAAACAAGCAGTAAACACATCTAGCACCATTGGGTCGCCCAGTATGCAGAGTCCAGGCAAAAAGCAAACAAAAAATATATAATTCACTTAAGTGTAAATTAATTCAGTAACACATTTCCTCAGGTTGCTCTGTAAATGCTAGCTGATGCAATGTTAAGACAAGTCTTAAAAAATTGGCATTTTCTTCAAATGACTACTGTCGGCATTTAGCAGCCTGATAGTTAAAGGATTAAAGGACTAAGAGTAGCATGACTAGATTGGGCCACACGTTGGTTATCAGTTATCTCTACACTGTATGCACTGGTTAGCTGAATGGTTACTGCAACTATATAACTAACTTCACTGCCCACTATCCAATAAAGGTAAGAAGATGCCAAAAAAGTAATCTTTAAAAAAATACACTTACTGTATCATCATTGATAAGAAAGTAAAAAAGCATTGGGTATGAGTACTCCTTTAACAGTGTATGTGTTGTGATTACAGACTTGCCTGCTGCAGTTTGACAGAGGACAGCTGTGCATCTTTGGCCTCATCTCTGAGGTTAAAGCCCTCCCATCTGAAAGAGTTGGACCTATGGAAAAACAATCTGAAGGATTCAGGGGTGAAACTGCTGTCTGTTGGATTACATAGTCCACACTGTATCCTGGAGACTCTGAGGTTAGACAGTGTTGTCTATAAAATTCTGTGCAGACTAAAATGCAAACTAACACAATACTATAGAGCCTACAACCCTTCAGAGCAAATAAATAAATAATAATAATAATAATGTTGTTGTTGGATGTGTGATGCTAATGTTAGCAGAGGTACTACATTCTACATTGATGTTACCTGGTATAAAATGGTGCAAGTTTTGTTTTTATTTGTCCATCTGTCAGATTTTTGTCTCAACAATGGAGGCAAATGGAATTTCAATAACCCTCACTGGAGACAATTTTTACAGAGACAGTTCCCTCATGAGAGAATGTTCCTCACAAGAACAGTACATTATGTTATATGGGTTATCCCTTTAACTCTATTGTATTGGACACTGTTTCTATTGTTTTAAAGCTATGAGTGCCGCAAACCAAACTCTATCCATTTCCATTATACTGGGGTGAAGGAAACATCTCAGACAAAAATCTCAAATTTGGTCAAATACTATTAAAACTGTCACTAACAAAGAATATATTCAACGTCTCTTCCACATTGCACTGAGCATTAGCTGGTTTTTAACTTCACTGGTGCTCACCAAAACTGCAAAAGGGAAAAAAGGTCCTTTTATGTACAAGAAGATTTTTTATTCTGGAATGAATTATTTTATCATTCAGTGCTGTCATTTTTATTCAGACTGAGGTACTGCAGTTTGTCAGAGTTCAGCTGTGCTTCTCTGGCCTCAGCCCTGAAGTCCAACTCCTCCCATCTGAGAGAGCTGGATCTGGGTGAAAACAAGCTGCAGGATTCAGGAGTGAATCTGCTTTCTACTGGACTAGAGAGTCCACACTGCAGACTGGAGACTTTGAGGTTAGCTCACATACTACAGGCTCAATATCATGAACAGTGAGCAGCTGGAAGATTGTGTGAAGGTTTTAAGTACAGTGTGCCTGATTTGATTTTTATTATATAATTACAGACTTGATTGCTGTGAACTGACAGAGATGAGCTGTGCCTCTCTGGTCCCAGCTCTGAAGCGCAACCCCTCCCATCTGAGAGAGCTAGATCTGAGTAACAACAAGCTGCAGGATTCAGGAGTGAAACTGCTGTCTCTTGGACTGGAGAGTCCAAACTGTAAACTGGAGAATCTGAGGTACATTTTCTATTTTGCCCTGTATGAGACATGCAAGTTGAGGAACAGTAACTATATCAATCTTCATCTTTCTGTAGATTGACTCACTGCCTGGTCACAGATGAGGGATGTGCCTATTTGGCCTCAGCTTTGAAGTCCAACCCATTGCATCTGATAGAGCTCGATCTGAGATTCAACTACAGACTGCAGGACTCTGAAGTGAGGCTGCTGTTTTCTGAACTGAAGAGTCCATACTGCAGATTGAAAACTCTGAGGTCAGAACTCAACACAGTTTAAGTTCTCAACTTCAGGATTTCAGTCTTGGTTGATTTGGCAACAGTTGAAACATTACAAAAGCCTCTGGTCAAGAAATCTGACAGATGAGCAGCTGGTGTATCTGTTTACAGAGGAGCCAAACAAACTCTGGTTGTTTTAGTAATGAAGTTAGTAAATAATAATATTTAATCTGATGTGGAACAAGTAGGTAACTTTCCACATAATAGCAGTGCAAAGAAAAAAAGGAGTTGGTTAACATGCTGAGGATTTACGGTCCGCATTCGAAGAGAAAATACAGAGAAATGTCAGAAATCTGGTTTGACTTAATGAAGATTGTAACTATTATATTAAATCAAGTAATTACTGCGAGCAGTGTAGTGATCACATGTATAAGTGGACTAAGTGACTGTTGTGTTCCCTCCTACAGGGTGACATAAACCTGGTAAAAAGATGGAAAACCCACAACAATGTGAGTATTGGCAACATGATAACAGTTATTACAGATCCAGCTTATCATGCTTAGATAATGGCTGTATAGTGGTGGACTGTTTGCTCCCTTCAACACTTGTTTCTCAGGATTGGTCATTATTTGATTGAACTTAAAGAACTGATTTAGAAAGTATTGATAGTAGTATCATTGCCTAATGTCTGAGTACATTTCTGATGTGTGCCATCTTGTCTGTCAGATTGCTGCCATTGGATGGGAACAGAGGGCAGATGGTGGTGAGACAGCTGCAGATGGACTAAACACGTTCTGTGCTTTTATCAATCATGACTTCTGACTTTCTTGGAGTTTGTTTGATTCAGAGTTACATTTCATTCCCCACATCAAAGCAGTTGTCCAGTCCTGTTATCTACAACTAAGAACAATCTCCAAACTCAAGCCGATGCTCAGCCACTCTGACCTTTCATTACTGTAACTCTCTCCTTTCTGGTTCATCACAAAAATGTCTCTTTCACCTCCAACTACGCTCAGCTTCTTGCTGGTTTAAACAGACGACATCACACCACCCCAATCCTCGCTTCTCTTCATTGGCTCCATGTTCATAAGATTTTACTGATCACTTTTAAAGCACGTCTGTCTGGCTCCAAGCTACGTATCAGACATGTTAACTCCACATGAGCCGGTCTGCAGTCTTAGGCGATGTTTACACGGAAACGATCTGAACAGAAGACGCAAAAGTGGCGTTGCGTTCTCACTTTTTATTCCACGTTTAGACGTTAGCGTTTTTGGGGGGAAATCTGCATACGGTGGCGCTAAAGTTTGTGGAATTTGATGTTGTATGCACACAACACCACAAAGACATCGTGCCTGTGTAGAACCTTCCCTCTACTTCTCTCTCTAGTAGCGCCAAATGGAAAGCCAAAACACTTCTCGCCTCTGTCATCGTCGGCCCGCTGCAGCAGACAGGCATCAGCAGAAGGAACGTCTGTTGCCTAGGTTACAGCTTCAGACGGGAACGTGACGGTGGAGCGTTTTTAAGATTTCCACTCTGGACGGTGGAGCCTCAAAAAGGTCAGGCCCTCAGCTTTGGAACAACCTGCCTGAGGAAGTAAAGCTCACAGAATCAACAACTTGTTTTAAATCTCTTCTTAAAACTAATTTCTACAGACTAACTTTAATGTGATGTTGCCTTTTATTTTATTTTATTATCACATTTATTTTATTTATATATTTTTTTCTTTTTTCTTTTAGATTATATTTTCATCATCTCATTGTCCTCTACCTTCATCTAGTTAATGCCAGACTTGTTGCTGCTCGCTGTGTCTTGCTTTGTAAACGTTGGTTTTAAAGCTGCAACTGAAACATTCACCAAGTCAAGACACTCTTCTGGATGGATTCAGCTTGGATGAGGAGATGAGGGCTGAATGATGCATCGCGTGTTAGTGGCACAGAGTCTGAACTGTTTAAAAAAAGTCTTGATTGAGAAACTTCAATGAACTTGAGCTGTGAAATGTTGCATTAGCTGCAGTAAAGCTTCATATGTAGATTTTAATCACTGCACTGATAAACTGAAGACGTACAGCAGCATGTGTTAGATATAAATCAGTCTGATGCAGTGAAGGATGTAAGCCTTTGATCTTCTGCAGTGTTGAAATACAAAAACTTCAAACAGAAACATTTAATTGAGTTTTTCTGTAAATGTCTGATTCTCAGTTTTCATGTTAAAACTTAAAACAACATTAAATATAATACAATAAATCATTTTGTGACTTAAAATAACTGTTTCATAAATGTCTTTCCCATCAGATGTTTCACAATCTGATTTAAATTCACATTTTTCATTGAAATTCATTTGAGAGACAAACATTTACAAACACGTGTTGAGACTATTCTGTTTTATGGAATGAAGGGAAAATATATTTGTCTGTAAGCGTTCGTACCTCGTCAGCGGTGGATTTAAACTTTATGTAAAACATTTCACAAACTGAACTCGTTGAGAATGAATGAACAAATAAAGTTGTTTTAACACTTTTTGAATTCCTTTATGTTTCTGATTTTTGCATTTTCCTCTTTTCTGATCACTGAGGCTCAATTTAACCTAAATCTTACCAAACGATCATTTTTAAAGGAACAGTTCAACATGTTGGGAAATCATCTTAATGAGAATATTCTGCATCTTAATGTTTCAAAGTGAGACGTACAGAGTGGTTAGCTTAGCTTAGCTTAGCTTAGCATACAGACGAGAAGCAGAAGTCAATGGCCAGCCTGAGCAAAGTTCATCAGTACACCATCACCTCTAAAGTTATCTCTTCTCATTGGTCAATGGTTAGAGCTCTTAGCTTATGCTGCTATAGGCTTAGACTGCCGGGGGACTCCCATGATGCACTGGGCTCCTCTCTCCTCCCGGACCTTCAATGTGCTTCTCTCTCCTCTCCTTCCTCTCTCTCCTCTCCTTCCTCTCTCTCCTCTCTACTCCAACCGGTCGAGGCAGATGTTCTCCCACTCTGAGTCTGGTTCTGAGGGTTCTTCCTGTTAAAAGATGTTCTCCCACTCTGAGTCTGGTTCTGAGGGTTCTTCCTGTTAAAAGATGTTCTCCCACTCTGAGTCTGGTTCTGAGGGTTCTTCCTGTTAAAAGATGTTCTCCCACTCTGAGTCTGGTTCTGAGGGTTCTTCCTGTTAAAAGATGTTCTCCCACTCTGAGTCTGGTTCTGAGGGTTCTTCCTGTTAAAAGATGTTCTCCCACTCTGAGTCTGGTTCTGAGGGTTCTTCCTGTTAAAAGATGTTCTCCCACTCTGAGTCTGGTTCTGAGGGTTCTTCCTGTTAAAAGATGTTCTCCCACTCTGAGTCTGGTTCTGAGGGTTAGGGCTCTATGTGGAAAGAGCCTTCACATGACTCTGTTGTGATTTGGAGCTTTATAAATAAAGATTGATTGATTTCAACATGTCAGCTCGCTATGACGATCGCTCGTAAGTGGACTGCCGAGTGTAAAATGAATTCATCAGGATGTTTTATTGATTGTTTTAATACAGAACATTTAGAAGAGCAGCTCATCTCTACGCTTTCATTCACACAGACGACCCAAAGCAGAAGACTTTAAAGCTCACAACATCATTTAACTTTATTCAGTTAAAGGAGCAGTGACACATTTTAGGAAAGCTCCTCAGATTATTTAGATTGACTCTCAAGTCTGGACATTAAAGGTCTGATTCACTAAGAACACAAATACACAAACTAAAGCAGCACAGTGTGAGACATGTGTGTGTAGTTACTGTGTGTGTAGTTACTGTGTGTAGTTACTGTGTGTGTATAGTTATTGTGTGTGTGTGTGTGTGTGTGTGTGTGTAGTTACTGTGTGTGTAGTTACTGTGTGTGTAGTTATTGTGTGTGTGTGTGTGTGTAGTTACTGTTTGTGTAGTTATTGTGTGTGTGTGTGTAGTTACTGTGTGTGTAGTTATTGTGTGTGTGTGTGTAGTTACTGTGTGTGTGTAGTTACTGTGTGTAGTGATTGTGTGTGTGTGTGTAGTGATTGTGTGTGTGTGTGTAGTGATTGTGTGTGTGTGTGTGTGTAGTGATTGTGTGTGTAGTTATTGTGTGTTTTGCTTAATGAAAACAGGAGGTAGGGAGGAAGGACAGATGGAAGGAAGGTAGGGAGGAAGGAAGGAAGGAAAAAAGGAAGGTAGGGAGGAAGGACAGAAGGAAGAATGGAAGGAAGGAAAAGAACACAGGAAGGAAAGTGGGCCGGATTGCACCCCTCGGCGGGCCGGTTCTGGCTCATGTGTGAAACCCCTGTTCTAGAGGTTAACTAATCTATTGAGTTAGAACTAAAACTAACATCACCAGCAAAAAAAGGGAGAGTATTAGTCGATGCCGTTAGTAAAACCTAAAATATTAACACAGGAGGAAAAAGTTTATTCTGTCATTGTGTCTCCGTCTCCTCGTCTCCATGGTAACAGCCGGTTAATATTGGCCCTTCAAACTTATTATTATAGACTCAGTTAGCGTAGCAACATTAGCTTCAGGTTTGGTAAATATATTAATATCTGTATTTTACACACTGAGGTTAAAACGTCTCATATTATATTTTCATTATTAACTATTAACAGTGAGTGTGTTATCTGCGTTAGTACACACACACACACGCGCACACAGATACACAGACACACACACACAGACACACACACACACACACACACACACACACACACACACACACGCACACGCACACACACGCACACAGACACAGACACACACACACAAACACACACACACACGCGCACACAGATACACAGACACACACACACACGCACACAGACACAGACACACACACACACACACACACACACACACACACAGACAAACACACACACACACACACACACACACACACACACACACACACACACACACACACACAGAGCTTTAGTGAATCAGACCTTTAGTGTTAAGCTGCCACCTGATCATAAGTCACATTAGTGTAGCTGTGATTGGTCGTAGTGTCACAGGAAGTTAATGACAGGAAGTAGAAACCCAGGCCTGGCTCCGTGGCTCCGTGGCTCCGTGTGTCTCTCTGAGGAGCGTTTGTGCTTGTTCAGTACTTCAGGAAGCTGCTGGTGCTCAACACTTCTGCTTGTGGTCGTCTCATAAACACAACTATAAATAAATTAACAATAAAATCTTTCTTTACAGATTCATTTAAAATATTACACCAAAGAGTAACAGAACCATGATTTGTATATATCTATAAAACAGTATAAATACAATCTTTACATATGAAGTGATTAATATTTGATATATCAGATTCATCATGGTGATACTGAACTGTGACTCCTGGAATGAAAACCTATGATTAGAATAACAAGAAGAATCAAACTAAAAGAAAAGGCACCATGCCATGATGGACCCGCCCCTTCGTGACATCATCATGGACCCGCCCCTTCGTGACATCATCATTCAAACATCTGGAGAGAACATCTGGAGTCAATCACATTTCTACAGGTTTCTGATCTCATGTCTGATTGAGTTTCATGGCTCTGTGTTCATCAAACTCTGAGTCTCAGGATTCATCTACAGACTAGAGGTTAACCCGAGACCCGACCCGAGACCCGGCCCCGACCCGAGACCCGTGGTCCATTCTTTCTGTAGTCAACTAGGGTCTGGGTCGGATCTGTTCACTAAAATGTGTAAAACCAAGAAAACCCGAGACAGAGCGAGTACGGGTCTGACTCGGGTCAGTCAGATAAAATATGAATGTTTAGTCCATAAAGACTTTGATGATCAAAGTATGTTAACGACATGAAATACAATAAAGTGTATTATTAGTTATAGTCTGAACTTCATTTATTTAAATAAAGGGTTTCCTTAAATGTTGACCTACTTGTTTTTGAGAAGAGTAAATTCATGATTTGAAGAGCTCTGGGTGTCAATCCTTGTTTCATTCCTTCTTTCCATTTTTAATTGGCTCAAAAATCAAATAATGAAACATTGACTGGTTAATTTAGTTTTTTATTATAATGTCTGGTATTTGGTTTTTCATATTTCGGCGTGAGAAGAAGTGATGGATGACCAATTAAATATTAAAATCAAATTCAGTCCTGGTGCCCGTTTTTCCATTTCCTATTTTTAATCTGAGCCTAAAATTGAAAAATGAAAAAACAGAATTTTTTTAGTTTTTGGTTTTATAATAAAAAGCAAAAAAAACTAAATAACCAGTCAATGTTTCATTATTTGATTTTTGATTGCCAATTAAAAATGGAAAGAACGAATGATGAAGGAAGGATTGGTGTCGCTCTAAACTGAACTGATCTCAGACGAGGTTCAGTTACAACAATCATTCATCTTTTTTACGGGTCGGGTATAAATGATCTCAGAACTACTCGGACATCGGGACACATTCTCCGGGTCCGTTCGGGTTCGGGTCTCTCATTTGGTACCCGAGTTAACCTCTACTACAAACTTTACCTTCAGGCTTCAGTCCTGACTCATGTGGCGACACCTGCTGGTCACATTCAGCCACTACATCAAATATCATCATTGTAATAGAATAAGAACCCGAA
>NC_070598.1:693945-698945 GCF_027409825.1 Scomber japonicus | reverse complement strand
TAGAGGTACTAGTACTTTACTGTGGTACAGTTAGAGGTACTAGTACTTTACGGTAGTACAGTTAGAGGTACTAGTACTTTACTGTAGTACAGTTAGAGGTACTAGTACTTTACTGTGGTACAGTTAGAGGTACTAGTACTTTACTGTGGTACAGTTAGAGGTACTAGTACTTTACGGTAGTACAGTTAGAGGTACTAGTACTTTACTGTAGTACAGTTAGAGGTACTAGTACTTTACTGTAGTACTGTTAGAGGTACTAGTACTTTACTGTGGTACAGTTAGAGGTACTAGTACTTTACTGTAGTACAGTTAGAGGTACTAGTACTTTACTGTGGTACAGTTAGAGGTACTAGTACTTTACGGTAGTACAGTTAGAGGTACTAGTACTTTACTGTAGTACAGTTAGAGGTACTAGTACTTTACTGTAGTACAGTCTGAGGTACTAGTACTTTACTGTGGTACAGTTAGAGGTACTAGTACTTTACGGTAGTACAGTTAGAGGTACTAGTACTTTACTGTAGTACAGTTAGAGGTACTAGTACTTTACTGTAGTACAGTTAGAGGTACTAGTACTTTACTGTAGTACTGTTAGAGGTACTAGTACTTTACTGTGGTACAGTTAGAGGTACTAGTACTTTACTGTAGTACAGTTAGAGGTACTAGTACTTTACTGTGGTACAGTTAGAGGTACTAGTACTTTACGGTAGTACAGTTAGAGGTACTAGTACTTTACTGTAGTACAGTTAGAGGTACTAGTACTTTACTGTAGTACAGTCTGAGGTACTAGTACTTTACTGTGGTACAGTTAGAGGTACTAGTACTTTACGGTAGTACAGTTAGAGGTACTAGTACTTTACTGCGGTACAGTTAGAGGTACTAGTACTTTACTGCAGTACAGTTAGAGGTACTAGTACTTTACTGCAGTACAGTTAGAGGTACTAGTACTTTACTGTAGTACAGTTAGAGGTACTAGTACTTTACTGTAGTACAGTTAGAGGTACTAGTACTTTACTGCAGTACAGTTAGAGGTACTAGTACTTTACTGTAGTACTGTTAGAGGTACTAGTACTTTACTGCAGTACAGTTAGAGGTACTAGTACTTTACTGTAGTACAGTTAGAGGTACTAGTACTTTACTGTAGTACAGTTAGAGGTACTAGTACTTTACTGTAGTACTGTTAGAGGTACTAGTACTTTACTGCAGTACAGTTAGAGGTACTAGTACTTTACTGTAGTACTGTTAGAGGTACTAGTACTTTACTGTGGTACAGTTAGAGGTACTAGTACTTTACTGTAGTACAGTTAGAGGTACTAGTACTTTACTGTGGTACAGTTAGAGGTACTAGTACTTTACGGTGGTACAGTTAGAGGTACTAGTACTTTACGGTAGTACAGTTAGAGGTACTAGTACTTTACTGTAGTACAGTTAGAGGTACTAGTACTTTACTGTGGTACAGTTAGAGGTACTAGTACTTTACGGTAGTACAGTTAGAGGTACTAGTACTTTACTGTAGTACAGTCTGAGGTACTAGTACTTTACTGTGGTACAGTTAGAGGTACTAGTACTTTACGGTAGTACAGTTAGAGGTACTAGTACTTTACTGTAGTACAGTTAGAGGTACTAGTACTTTACTGTAGTACTGTTAGAGGTACTAGTACTTTACTGTGGTACAGTTAGAGGTACTAGTACTTTACTGTAGTACAGTTAGAGGTACTAGTACTTTACTGTAGTACAGTTAGAGGTACTAGTACTTTACTGTAGTACAGTTAGAGGTACTAGTACTTTACTGTAGTACTGTTAGAGGTACTAGTACTTTACTGTGGTACAGTTAGAGGTACTAGTACTTTACTGTAGTACAGTTAGAGGTACTAGTACTTTACTGTGGTACAGTTAGAGGTACTAGTACTTTACGGTAGTACAGTTTGAGGTACTAGTACTTTACGGTAGTACAGTTAGAGGTACTAGTACTTTACTGTAGTACAGTTAGAGGTACTAGTACTTTACTGTAGTACAGTTAGAGGTACTAGTACTTTACTGTAGTACTGTTAGAGGTACTAGTACTTTACTGTGGTACAGTTAGAGGTACTAGTACTTTACTGTAGTACAGTTAGAGGTACTAGTACTTTACTGTGGTACAGTTAGAGGTACTAGTACTTTACGGTAGTACAGTTAGAGGTACTAGTACTTTACTGTAGTACAGTTAGAGGTACTAGTACTTTACTGTAGTACAGTCTGAGGTACTAGTACTTTACTGTGGTACAGTTAGAGGTACTAGTACTTTACGGTAGTACAGTTAGAGGTACTAGTACTTTACTGTAGTACAGTTAGAGGTACTAGTACTTTACTGTAGTACAGTCTGAGGTACTAGTACTTTACTGTGGTACAGTTAGAGGTACTAGTACTTTACGGTAGTACAGTTAGAGGTACTAGTACTTTACTGTAGTACAGTTAGAGGTACTAGTACTTTACTGTAGTACAGTTAGAGGTACTAGTACTTTACTGTAGTACAGTTAGAGGTACTAATACTTTACTGTAGTACTGTTAGAGGTACTAATACTTTACTGTAGTACTGTTAGAGGTACTAATACTTTACTATAGTACAGTTAGAGGTACTAGTACTATGTTGTTAACAGCTCCACCAAATACTGATTCTTCCCTCTAAACTTCTCACATGCTTTCATCTCAATAAACGTTCAAATGATCCAATATTTCAGAGATACTTTAACTAATAATACTGCAGTACTTTTACTGCATTAGGACTGTTCATGCAGTACTTTTACTGCATTAGGACTGTCCATGCAGTACTTTTACTGCATTAAGACTGTTCATGCAGTACTTTTACTGCATTAAGACTGTTCATGCAGTACTTTTACTGCATTAGGACTGTTCATGCAGTACTTTTACTGCATTAGGACTGTTCATGCAGTACTTTTACTGCATTAAGACTGTTCATGCAGTACTTGTAATGTAAAGTATAGTTATGGTTATTTAAGGAGAGTTCAGGTGAGCGGCGGTCTGGCGGGATGTTTACCGGTGTGTGGACGCAGGTTAACCGGTCTGGAGTCGTTTGGAGCACCGCGGTGTAACGGACCGTCCGGTTAGTAACGGAGACGAAGACTGCAGCCGGTTAACGGTGATGGAGACTACAGCCGGTTAACGGTGATGGAGACTACAGCCGGTTAACGGTGATGGAGAGTGCAGCCGGTTAACGGTGATGGAGAGTGCAGCCGGTTAACGGTGAAGGAGAGTGCAGCCGGTTAACGGTGATGGAGACTACAGCCGGTTAACGGTGATGGAGACTACAGCCGGTTAACGGTGATGGAGAGTGCAGCCGGTTAACGGTGATGGAGACTACAGTCGGTTAACGGTGATGGAGACAGCAGCCGGTGATGAGACTGACTTAATTACCGTGATGGAGTGAGCGCACCCTGGCCGGTATTACCGGGCAGGTTTTGGTGAGAAAAACACAGATTTAAGCTTATTAACCGTGTGTGACGTCAGCTGGCACCTACGCGACAGTCGCCGTTCATTCAGCTCTCCGGTTCTCTCCGGTTCTGTCCGTTTCTCTCCGGTTCTCTCCGCTGGAAGCTCTAATGATGATGAACTCCTCACGGCTCCATCTTGTGTTTCTGTGCGGTTGAACGGACCCGCTGTCTGCCGGTAAACGGTCGTCTTCTGTCGGTAAATACCACCGCTGTCCGCCAGCAGCCGTGACCATCGGAGGCCAGTGTTTTTTTTAATCCTAGGACGGCGAAGTCATGACCCGCCCTCCTCTGCCTCTGATTGGCTGGCACTCGTTGTTTCGCGGGTGTGAGGACTGTGATTGGTTCAGGTTGGGGTAAGAAAATCAAGGTCAGCCAATCAGAGGTGGAGTAGGGCGGGTCGTGACTTCGCCGTCCTAGGAAAACAAATGTGGACCGCGTTACATCCGGTGTAGGATTTCATAACAAAAGCACGCCTGTAGCGAGAGGGACGTTTCAACTGGAAAGTGAAGACAGGATGTGAACTGTTCCTTCAGCGGGTTGTTGAAGACATTCTGACTTTCACCATCTTTGATTTTTGGAGCCAGAAGTGAAGAGAGATGACGGATGAGAGTGTGGAGCCGGAAGGAGCTCCTCACATACATACGGTCATATTAACAGAGGCGGTTCTGGCTAGTTTTGCACCCCTCCCCACAAATCCTTCATCACACAAAAAATAAGATAAATATATGAAATATAGTATATAAACACCAAAGTAAATTACACACATCCGTCATCATACAAATGAATAAAATAAAATAAATAAAAAATACTAATAATTAACGTAATCTGACAGACTTTCACCCTTTTTACAACTGGCATTAAAATGTTTTGTGGGTGATTAGATTGCTATCAGGGAGTTCTTGAGCACATGAAAGTGCAGGTGTAAAGTTATTTATTTATTTATTGCATTTTCACATAACCCAATAACTTACATGTAGCTATAACGGGTCTGTATTCATTTTATAAATGTATTACTATTTATCTGGAAGCAGCAGTTTGTGTTGTGTGGCCTGAGATCATAATCATCACAGGTCAGTCTACCCCTTAAACAGGCAGGAGTGATGTCACTAGTGATGTCATTTACACCTAAAGTAAAACATTTCCTTCATGTTTTTAATATATTTTGGATTTTATGAGTTGTATCTCCACCAGGATGCTTTGCCCTTATTAAGGTATAAAATGGTCATAATGGTAAAAACACTTAAATGTGTTATTTAACATAGTAAAGTTAAAGTGATACATTCTGATCATTAATATTAATATCACACATACTAGTTTATAAACTCATTTTTATCATTTCTATCAAAGTATAAACCACAAGCTTCAATTCTAACCCTAACCCATCATGCTTCCTTCCATCTGTCCTTCCTTCCTTTCTTCCTTCTGTCCTTCCTTCCATCTGTCCTTCCTTCCTTTCTTCCTTTTGTCTGTCCTTCCATCTGTCCTTCCTTCCTTCCTTTCTTCCTTCTGTCCTTC
>NC_070598.1:676445-686445 GCF_027409825.1 Scomber japonicus | reverse complement strand
CATGTAATAAATAATAATTAACCTGTGTGAAGAGTCAACTAAAGAAATCAAGCTAAAGATTATACTTAAAGACTATAAATGAAACTAAACTACATTAAAGAAAAAAGAAAAGAAAGTTCAGATCAAAGTAAACCTGCTAAAAACAATTAAGCTTCATCAGCAGAGAGCCAATCACAAGGACCACCAGGCAGCAAACCTCCTCTCATTGGCCGTTGCTTCTCTGTTTTCCTCGTAGAAAAACCTGCTGCTACAATCTTCACTAAGAGACTCGCTTGGACTTTTAATCTCTGAGACAAACAGAAGAAGGTCTGAGCCTGAGCCTGGAGTGTGACGGTCAAACATCCGGCTGTCAGGAGCCAGAGAGACAGAGGCTGAGCTGGAGTAGAGAAACGTTCCCAAACTGCTCCAAAAAACTCCAAAAGCCGAGCTGTCGTTTCCTCCTCAGACACGGTGAAGTGAGTGAAAGTGTTTGTCCAGCAGCAGAGTATCAGAGTGTGTGTGTGTGTGTGTGTGTGTGTGTGTGTGTGTGTGTGTGTGTGTGTGTGTGTGTTAGCCACACCTCCCTCAGCTGTCTGTCTACACTGTAAAAAGAGACTTTGTGTGAGTTTCAAACCTCTGGATGAACCAAAGCTTCATGTGTCTGAACCACCAACACAGTTATTACAGTTCAGTTTCACTGAGTTTAACAAGTGTTGAAGTAGTTTTATTTTGAAGGAGTAGTTTTAGTGTAGTTTTATTTTGAAGGAGTAGTTTTATTGTAGTTTTATTTTGAAGGAGTAGTTTTATTGTAGTTTTATTTTGAAGGAGTAGTTTTAGTGTTTCTCTAGTTGTAGTCTTAGTTTTCTTGTTTCAGGTTTTACGAGGAAAGTCTTGATTAGTAGAAGCTGTAAAGGATGAAATAATGCTGTAAACACTGTTTGGTACTAACAGTTATCTCAACATGTCACACTGAACACTATACAGTTACCATGGAGACGATGAAAAGAAAACCACAGTCACCATGGAGACGATGAACACTATACAGTAACCGTGGAGACGATGAACACTATACAGTTATTGGGAGACACTGAACACTATACAGTCACCATGGAGACAACGGACACTATGCAGTCACCATGGAGACACTGAACACTATACAGTCACCATGGAGACAACGGACACTATGCAGTCACCATGGAGACACTGAACACTATACAGTCACCATGGAGACAACGGACACTATGCAGTCACCATGGAGACGATGAACACTATACAGTCACCATGGAGACGCTGAACACTATACAGTCACCATGGAGACGAGGAACAGAAAACTACAGTCACCATGGAGACAATGAAAAGAAAACTACAGTCACCATGGAGACGATGAACACTATACAGTCACCATGGAGACAATGAAAAGAAAACTACAGTCACCATGGAGACAATGAAAAGAAAACTACAGTCACCATGGAGACGATGAACACTATACAGTCACCATGGAGACAATGACAAGAAAACTACAGTCACCATGGAGACGATGAACACTATACAGTCACCATGGAGACAATGAAAAGAAAACTACAGTCACCATGGAGACAATGAAAAGAAAACTACAGTCACCATGGAGGCTCTGAGTCTCTGCTGGAATAAAAACTCCTTATGTATCTTCTCCTGGTCCTTTATGCAGCGCCTCAGTTCAGCCTCTGACTCTAACACACTTAACCTTTTAGCTCCTGTCTCTTTAAAAACTTAAAAAAAGAACTTTAAATTCAGCTCAGTCAGTCTCTCAACTGGTGCCACTTGTTTCCTAATTGAAAATCACAGCAGCACTTTCCACTCCAGCCTTTCCCCTCTCTCTCTCTCTCTCTCTCTCTCTCTCTCTCTCTCTCTCTCTCTCTCTCTCTCTCTCTAGTGTAAAAACAGAGCTGCTGTGACATTTCTTGCAGTGGGCAGTGTCTCCGTCTCTCTCTCTCTCTCCCTCTCTCTCTGTCTCTCTCTGTCTCTCTCTCTCTCTCCCTCTCTCTCTGTCTCTCTCTCTCTCTCTCTCTCTCTCTCTGTGTCTCTCTCTCTCTCTCTGTGTCTCTCTCTCTCTCTCTGTCTCTCTCTCTCTCTCTCTGTCTCTCTCTCTCTCTCTCTCTCTCCCTGATGATGACAGAAACAAAAGCAGCCTGCTCCATCTGGGCCTGATGTGCTTCAGTTGCTTCATTAAAGGATCAGAGTAACAGGGATTATAAGCAGCAGCCTCTAATATCAGGTCAGTTTACTCACAGCAGCAGAAAACCAACCACCAACCTGCTGATCCTGA
Organism: Scomber japonicus; assembly: GCF_027409825.1. NCBI lineage: Eukaryota > Metazoa > Chordata > Actinopteri > Scombriformes > Scombridae > Scomber > Scomber japonicus. The sequence continues at coordinate 684,161 of NC_070598.1, read as the reverse complement.
CCAAGTTTGACCAAAGGATTAAATCTCTTTTATAAAAACCTCCCAAGTATCAAAACAAGAACAAAAGACTAAAAATAGCCTCAGAGCTGCTTCCTCATTGGCCACAAACTCTCAACCAGCTGATGGACAGTAAACATCGTATCTTTATCACAGTCTGTATCAAAGAAACAGACGTAACATCCGTGACGTCACCCATTGGTTTGTGGACTGCTGCTCGGAAGCCAATAGTTTCTAATCTAGGCAGCGCCATCTTGAAAATTTCAGGTGCATGCTGGGAAAAATAAAAACACGGATTCTACTTATATGGGCATGAGGCGGAGTCATGGACGGACGTATGGGCGGGACCAATGGCGGAGCGGGGAGGTTGCTATGGTTACGAGGGCTGGATCTGGAGGACATTGGTCAATCAACCTGTCAATCAGGACGTAGCCACGCCCCCTAATGCATACCCTGCTTTATCGTCACATATAAAATCAGGGAGGCCAAAATGTCCCAAATGAACATCATACTGCATTGAAGAAGGCTTTAAACTAGCGATTGAGACCATAAACACATTTTGAAAACGTTTACTGAGGTTAGAAATCAAGTGAGAAGTTGGTGAATTCTCCATTGACTTGTATAGAGACGGACGCCCCCTGGTGGCCTTTTGATAGAATGCAGCTCTAAGTTACTTCCACATTGGCCTCATTTCAGAGGACCAGAACTCCCCACCTGATCTTTACGTTATTATTAGTAATTAGTACAACATCATATTTATTTATTATTTTTATTACATATTTTTACTATTATTGTTCTTGTAATAATGTAAATCTCTAATATGAGGAGCTGAGAGTTCATCATCAGCATCATTGAAGCCCCTAAAATATTAAAAAAGGCTCCGATTTCAGACTCTGGCTCCAATTTATGTTCCACAATCAAAATGTCCGCTGCCAGAAAAGAGATATTTTGGCTTCACTTTTTGTTGCACAGCGGCAGGAAGTGAAGAAACAGTCGGTGTGTTTCACTTCCTGCTGGCTGCAACAGATGTTTGACCTCCTGGGTTAAAACCGGGATGTTCTGATTTTAAGAAGTTTTAATTTTAGCCGCTAAAATTTAAATATTTACAGTTAGCAGCGGAGTTATGTTCAAGCTTCCTGACTCATGAAAGACAGGAAGCACAAACATAAACAGGCAAGAGTCACATGACCCCGCAAGTAAACTGATGACCTCATTCACAACCAGCTGCACTCCTCACCGACCTGTGATGTCACCGACCTGTGATGTCACTGACCTGTGATGTCATCGACCTGTGATGTCATCGACCTGTGATGTCATACTGTTTTTATTACTGGAGGCGACGACGACTCAACTCGACTGCTTTTATTTCTCACGGAGCTGTGTGTGTGTACGTGTGTGTATGTGTGTGTGTGTACGTGTGTGTATGTGTGTACGTGTGTGTACGTGTGTGTGTGTGTGTATGTGTGTGTGTGTGTGTGTGTACGTGTGTGTACGTGTGTGTACGTGTTTGTATGTGTGTACGTGTGTGTGTGTGTGTACGTGTTTACGTGTGGGTACGTGTGTGTACGTGTGTGTGTGTGTGTACGTGTTTACGTGTGGGTACGTGTGTGTACGTGTGTGTGTGTGTGTGTGTGTGTGTGTGTGTGTATGTGTGTGTTTGAAAGCTGCCAAAAATTTCTAACTGAAGAGATGCCAAGTTCAGCTTCCGGAAATTTCTCCGGGAGGGGCAGCAAGGAGGCGAGTGTGTGTGTGTCTCTGTGTGTGTGTTACTGTGTGTATGTGTGTGTGTGTGTGTCTGTCTGTGTGTGTGTTACTGTGTGTGTGTGTGTGTGTGTCTCTGTGCTACTGTGTGTGTGTGTGTGTGTGCGTGTGTGTGTGTCTCTGTGTCTGTGTTACTGTATGTGTGTGTGTGTGTGTGTGTGTTCCTGTGCGTGTGTGTGTGTGTGTGTGTGTGTGTGTGTGTGTGTGTGTGTGTGTGTCTGTGTTACTGTGTGTGTGTGTGTGTTAATAAAGCAGCAGCTAAGCCTCTAATAGACTCTGAATTGATTTTTAATTTTATAATCTCACCTGTCAATCAACACCTCGCTGAAGGCCGTCGACCAATCAGGAGAGCAGAAACCTCCTGACTGCTGGAGGCTGTGGGCCAATCAGAAGCAGAGCTGCTGGAGGCTGTGGGCCAATCAGAAGCTCAGCTGCAGCTTCTCTTGTAGTTTAATATTAAAGGTTAAATTATAAAAGATGAAACTAAAAGGGTGAAAAGTTCAAGTTCTGTTATTTTAATGGTGATTAAGTTATTAAAGTGCAGCCATTAGAGAGCATTATCTGTGTGTGTGCGTGTCTGTGTGTGTCTGTTGTGTGTGTGTGTATGTGTATGTGTGTGTGTGTCTGTGTGTGTGTGTGTGTGTCTGTGTGTGTGTCTGTGTGTGTTAGCCCTGAGCTGAGTCTGTCAGACTGTGTTAAAGCCTCATTTCAACTTCAGTCCTTCAATATCTCAGCTGATATTTCACACGCTAAAGTCTGTAAAGTCAGAATAAATATGTGTTCTGAGTTTAACATACCACAGAAAAGTGTGTTGTTAACCATCCTGCCAAATTTGAATGATTAAAAAAAATCACCAAATATATGAAATTAGGCTTCAAAGTTGTGTAAAAATCAGCCTCTTTCTCTGCTGAAGCTGAAGCCCCGCCCCCTACCAAGTGTCACCTGTCAATCAAAGTCACCACCTCTACCAGAAACGCTATGTCTGAGAGCTTTCTGCTGCAAACTCAGCTGCTAGCTCGGCGGCTAACTCGGCTGCTAGGTCGGGGGCTAACTCTGCAGCTAACTCAGCTAACTGGCTAACTGTAGACTGTAGTAGTAGTAGTGCTAACTGGCTAACTGTAGACTGTAGTAGTAGTAGTGGTGCTAACTCAGCTAACTGGCTAACTGTAGACTGTAGTAGTAGTAGTAGTGCTAACTGGCTAACTGTAGACTGTAGTAGTAGTAGTGGTGCTAACTCAGCTAACTGGCTAACTGTAGACTGTAGTAGTAGTAGTAGTGCTAACTCAGCTAACTGGCTAACTGTAGACTGTAGTAGTAGTAGTAGTGCTAACTTAGCTAACTGGCTAACTGTAGACTGTAGTAGTAGTAGTGCTAGCTCAGCTAACTGGCTAACTGTAGACTGTAGTAGTAGTAGTGCTAACTCAGCTAACTGGCTAACTGTAGACTGTAGTAGTAGTAGTGCTAGCTCAGCTAACTGGCTAACTGTAGACTGTAGTAGTAGTAGTAGTGCTAACTCAGCTAACTGGCTAACTGTAGACTGTAGTAGTAGTAGTAGTGCTAACTTAGCTAACTGGCTAACTGTAGACTGTAGTAGTAGTAGTGCTAGCTCAGCTAACTGGCTAACTGTAGACTGTAGTAGTAGTAGTGCTAGCTCAGCTAGCTGGCTAACTGTAGACTGTAGTAGTAGTAGTGTGTGCTGAATGTATTTATACCTCTACAGCAGCAGGGGCGGGTTTATGCTAATCCTAGCTCCACAATTCAAATCTAAATGGTTGAAATGCTTTTTAACCTTTTATAGAAATACATTTATGACCTAATAAAGACAAACATGGTAAGAAAGGAGATGAGCAGTAGAGTATCAGTACCAAGTAGTATTAAAACCTTTCTCATCAATCGCTCCTTTCTGCACCCAGAACTCGAATGTTTGACTATTTCTACGGACTCACAGCCAATCATGATTTTAGTTTGTGATGAAATAAAAATGAGAAAGACAACGAGGATAAAAGTGTGTTCTGTGTCTGTTGGCAGCAGCAGGACTGCGTTTCTAAAACATGACCAGCAGGTGGCAGTGACACACACACACACACACACACACACACACACACACACACACACCGTACCTCGGGTTTTGTCTCTCCTGTTGCGGGTGAACAGTTTGATGCTGACTGTTGACGATGAGGAAGAGGAAGGTTGCTGGTTCGATTCTCTGGAGGCCGACTTGAAGATCCCACTGAAGCTCAGCCTAACACACACACACACACACACACGCACACACACACACACACACACACACACACACACACGCACACACACACACGCGCACACACAGAGTCACAATCACTTGCCAGGTGTGTATCAGGTGTGTGTCAGGTGTGTGTCAGGTGTGTATCAGGTGTGTGTCAGGTGTGTATCAGGTGTGTGTACCTGCGTTGAGACTTGGGTGGTGAGTCCGGCTGGGCAGCTGCAGTCGGAAAGATGTTTTTTGAGGAGCTAGGACTCATCTTGGGAGTGGAGCGGGGACTGGAGGTCCTGGTCGGAGCGGAGCGGGGACTGGAGGTCCTGGTTGGAGCGGAGCGGGGACTGGAGGTCCTGGTCGGAGCGGAGCGGGGACTGGAGGTCCTGGCCCGAGCGCAGCGGGGACTGGAGGTCCGGCTGAACGGAGCCCGATGGAAGAGGTTCCTGGTGGGGCTGGCAGAGTGGCAGACAGTCTCCCCCTGCAGGTCGAGAGGACTCATTACATCACATCACTGTCCCACCAAGCTGACATCCATCTGGCACTATGATGAAGGCCTGGATGACCTGCAACTTCCTGTTATTAAACTCAGAAAAAACTTATTATTCTCATAGAACTCATAGAACCTTATGAACCTACTAGAACACTGTGCTCCCAGCTCATAGAACCTTATGAACCTACTAGAACACTGTGCTCCCAGCTCATAGAACCTTATGAACCTACTAGAACACTGCGCTCCCAGCTCATAGAACCTTATGAACCTACTAGAACACTGTGCTCCCAGCTCATAGAACCTTATGAACCTACTAGAACACTGCGCTCCCAGCTCATAGAACCTTATGAACCTACTAGAACACTGCGCTCCCAGCTCATAGAACCTTATGAACCTACTAGAACACTGTGCTCCCAGCTCATAGAACCTTATGAACCTACTAGAACACTGCGCTCCCAGCTCATAGAACCTCATGAACCTACTAGAACACTGCGCTCCCAGCTCATAGAACCTTATGAACCTACTAGAACACTGTGCTCCCAGCATGCAGGCCTACTTGTGGTTCCTAGTATCTCTAAAAGTAGAACAGGAGGCAGAGCCTTCAGTTCTCAGGTTCCTCTCCTGTGGAACCATCTCCCAGATTGGTTCCAGGGGGCAGAACCCTCTCTATGTTTAAGAGTAGGCTTCAAACGTTCCTTTGTGATAAAGCTGATAGTTGGGGCCGGTTCCAGCTCCTAGTTTATGCTGCTATAGGCTTAGACTGCCGGGGGACTCCCATGATGCACTGGGGTCCTCTCTCCTCCTCCCTCTCTCTCTCTATCCATCCATCTATCCTCTCTCCTCCTCCCTCTCTCTCTCTATCCATCCATCTATATCCATTAACATTCATGTTGTATTAATGCTTCAATAAGCTAAACTTCTTCCCCGGAGTTGTCTGTGCTTTCTGGTCTCACAGGTAATCTGGGCCTGTAGACGTCCGGATGACAGATTCCAGTCCCGGACCTTCAATGTGCTTCTCTCTCCTCTCCTTCCTCTCTCTCCTCTCCTTCCTCTCCTCTTTTCTCTCCACTGTCACCAAGTGCTGCTCATGTGGGAATGTTGGGTCTCTTTAAATGAAACCTGAAGAGTTGGGTTTAGACCTGCTCTATGTGGAAAGAGCCTTCACATGACTCTGTTGTGATCTGGCCTCTGAGATAATAAAATAAGATCCAGGAAGTTGAGCTGGCGTTTATAGATTTAATTGAAAGACTCATCAGAAGCCAATAAAACACACAGAGGTTGTTTCTCTCACAGACGGAGTGATTACTGCTCACAGCTGTGTCAACCTGAACAATGTGGATCAAAGTTACAAACGCTGCACATCAGCAGGTTTACACAGTGTGGGTCTTCCTGTTTCTATCAGCTGATTGCAGCAGATTGATCAAAGCGATCAGCTGATTCAGCCTCGAGCTAAAAACAAACCTTCCTGCTGCCGTCTTTGTCTGCTCCACCTGGGTCTCCCTCCAGGAAAGGCATGGCGGACACAGAGAGCTCCTGCAGACACAAACAGAGGAAACGTTCAGAGGTTGGAAATGAAACAGTGATGGGTGCGACCCGAACATCAGTCAGATCACTGGCCGTTAACCCCTTCAGTCCCAGCCAGGCGGGGAGTTCCTGTCCTCTGAAAAGAAGTCAATGGAGAAGTAACTTAGAGCTGCATTCTATCAAAAGGCCACCAGGGGGCGACCGTCTCTATACAAGTCAATGGAGAAGTAACTTAGAGCTGCATTCTACCAAAAGGCCACCAGGGGGCGACCGTCTCTATACAAGTCAATGGAGAAGTAACTTAGAGCTGCATTCTATCAAAAGGCCACCAGGGGGCGACCGTCTCTATACAAGTCAATGGAGAAGTAACTTAGAGCTGCATTCTATCAAAAGGCCACCAGGGGGCGACCGTCTCTATACAAGTCAATGGAGAAGTAACTTAGAGCTGCATTCTATCAAACGGCCACCAGGGGGCGACCGTCTCTATACAAGTCAATGGAGAATTCACCAACTTCTCACTTGATTTCTAACCTCAGTAAACGTTTTCAAAATGTGTTTATGGTCTCAATCGCTAGTTTAAAGCCTTCTTCAATGCAGTATGATGTTCATTTGGGACATTTTGGCCTCCCTGATTTTATATGTGACGATAAAGCAGGGTATGCATTAGGGCGTGGCTACGTCCTGATTGACAGGTTGATTGACCGATGTCCTCGAGATCCAGCCCTCGTAACCAATCGCAGCCTCCCCGCTCCGCCGTTGGTCCCGCCCATACGTCCGTCCATGACTCCGCCTCATGCCCATATAAGTAGAATCCATGTTTTTTTTTTCCCAGCATGCACCTGAAATTTTCAATATGGCGCTGCCTATATGCGATACTACTACAGTCCACAAACCAATGGGTGACGTCACGGATGTTACGATGTTTCTTCTCTACAGTCTGTGGTCCCAGCTCAGTGTGATGAGAGCTTGTTAGCAAAGTGACCAAAATGAACCTCGCTTGCTTAATATCTACAAACAGTGAAAGGAAAGGCACCAAACACATCAGTTACTTACATTTAAATAATAATTACAGTTTTACTATCATGAATCAGGCTGATACCTCCTAACCCTCCAATCAGCACAGAGCTACCTCACTGTCAACCAATCAACAGATCAGTAGCTGTCTCTGTTCGGCCATTTTTGATATTCTATTAAATAACATTTACTAATATATCTGGTTATTATTAGAGCAGCGCCCTCTAGTGGCTGAAGCATGAACCTGAGCCTAAGCCTAAGCCTGACCCAGACCCTGACCCTGACCCAGACCCTGACCCTGACCCTAACCCTAACCCAGACCCTGACCCTAACCCAGACCCTGACCCTGACCCTGAGCCTGAGACTGAGCCTGACCCTGAGCCTGACCCTGACCCTGAGACTGAGACTGACTCTGACCCGGAGCCTGAGACTAACCCTAACCCTGAGACTGGGCATGAGCATGTGCCATCATAAACTGATCAGAGAAAGTTCAAAGCCGTCAGCAGCGTCAGAGTAGAAGTTAAACCAGAAGATCCAAAACCACCAGTCTGGGACTTCTTGCTGCTTCAGACCAGAGACTGTTGATGATGGTGATGATGATGGTGATGATGATGATGATGATGAAGTGAAGCCGCTGCGTGTCAAACTGCAGACGGCAGTGGAAAGGTTCAGACCTGCTGAGCTCACGTCTTCA